>NW_027173339.1:0-480 GCF_018151085.1 Drosophila tropicalis
AAAATAAATTATCGATAAGCACAAAGTTGGTTAACAATCGATGCCTGCAATATTTTACTTTATCGATAACTTGTTTACTCGATAAAACAATTATCGATAAGCGCAAAGTTGGTTAACAATCGATTGCAAGATTTTATTTTATCGATATATATCGATAAAATAAATTATCGATAAGCGCAAAGTTGATTCAACAATCGATGACTGCAATATTTTATTTTATCGATATGTATCGATAAAAAATATTTAACAAATTATCGAGAAGCGCATAGTTTGCTGACAATCGATAATTGCAGTATTTTATTTTTTATCGATATATATCATTTTCAATTAATCGATTATTAGCATCTGTATTTCGCTGCTCCGCACTGAATTCGCCCATCACAATTAAATTCGCTGCTTTATAAAGTATTCGCTGCTGTAGCGAAAAATTCGCCGCTAAACATTAGATTCGCTGCAATTTTCTAAATTCGCCCGCTTACA
>NW_027173340.1:0-17037 GCF_018151085.1 Drosophila tropicalis
GGACCATCCTCTCCTGAGGATAGAAGTTTTCAACAAATATCTTTTAATGATATACATATTTGATGATGATTTCGACAAAGCTTTGCGGTCTAAGGACATAATAGTCAGGAATAATGTAACGATTTCTCGGTTGCAAATTGTCGAACGAAGCTGCCTCCATGTGATTCAACTTAATTGGTGTTGAGATGCAAGCCGTCTTTCAAGTTGGAGAAAACGTCTTTTTGCACAGGACAACGAGTCTTCAAGTTGTTTAGGCGATTCCTTAAAAGGCAACCGAACCTGTATGCGTCCTGAATCCAGGAATTGTGTGTGCACCTAAAAGTGAGTTTCACATGCTTGTTCTTCTGAGGTTAATGAAATATCTTTATTTTGAATTTTATGTATTTCATCCAGTTTCCAAAACCTTTCAAATAATGTGTTAAGGTCTTGCTGTTGCGTTAAATTACACGTGTAGTGTTGAGTTGTTTGGGGTTCAGAAATTATACCCATGACGATCCATCTTAATGCAGTTTCCACTAGACCAGTAAATCAAAAAATTTTCTAAGTCTGGCAATTTATCGTATTTTTGAACCCGATCATATGCTTGTTTTGATTCAAGATCAATTTTCGACATATTAATATGAATAAGTACTGCGTTTAATACATAATTTTTCATGCTAGCAATGTTAAATAAACTTGAAATATGTTCTATGAAAATAAGAACTTACTTGTCATATCTTACAGACTAGATGGCAAAAATAAGTGTGAAATCCATGAAAATATGTAACTTTATTGATCATTTCGAGAGCGAGAGTTGTGCCCACCCAATCACAAAGTATATCTTTGTGCCAAGCATGGACTAAAATTAATCACAAATTGATGAACAGATTCCACTGTCGTTCTTAATTGGATTAAAATGCACCCACCAACTCTTAAATGCTTTATTGCCGATCCCCTATCAACCATACAAACTAAATCACAGGATATCATTTGGAATCACGCACTATGATGCAGACAATTTGATTTCATGGACCAAAGTTCGTAGCCCTTGAAGCATTGCATTAGCCGAAATCTGAAAGAAACACAGATTTCGAGCGCAAAGAGTTACAACTGCGAAACATGCTAGTTATAAAGAAAAGAGCATAGCTGAGAAGAGCATTAGTAGACTATCATGGTTTCGTATGATTGTAAGAGTCTTAGCATACGTTTTAGGTGTTTTCAACCGAACTCCTATTAACCGCAATAATACGATAAGTGATACAAAAAGCGTTTCAGTAGAAGAGTTCAAATTGTTCAGAATAAGTGTTTGCTAAAGAACTAAAAAATTAAATCTAAAAATCTTCTACTTATCCGTGTTAGAGGGCGACTTACCAGGGCGCCCATTTCTGATTTTTATTCTTTGTTTCAGTCGATTTATCATACTATATGTGGGACTAGGTTCCGTTTGATTTATATTTAGTTATATGATAATAGGTTTTATTTTAGATTATAATTAGGTTTTAGTAACTGTTCGTGGAGGGGCGGAAGAATCCAAATAAGCCGCAAGTGGTTGGCGGGTGCCAATGTCTTCAAGGGTCTGGTGTAGTAAGTAATTAAAACGCGCGAGAACTTCGTTTTAAACTAATCTATATTTATTGGTATTACTTTACAATATGTCCCGACACACACGAGATGCGGGTTGGAATATTTTACGATCGAAAAAGGCAAATCACAAGAAAAGAACGGGTGTTCGGGTTAAAATCTCGTATTAGATTAAATGGCGATGCCCATGGAAAAAATCAAGTCACCCCTCCTGGTGTGACCGTAGATGCCGAGGATCAAAAAACCCTTCTCACTCCTCACAGCTCACTGCTCTTCGCCGCTCACTGCTGTTCACCCAGTGGCGTGAACATACCGCCCCCCTTGCAAGATGTTGCAATTGCCACCCTGGACATAGAATGGATGGGGGACGGCAGGGTCCTGGAGCGCCTAGATCCCAAATGAGCCGGAGACGACCCATCCGAACACGGTGCTCTGGGCTGCGGGCGTACCGCTATGACCGGGCACACAGCCTGGTTGGATGACCCCAGGATAGATAGAATAGCTCCCAAAACTTGGTGAGGAGTACTTCAAGTTTTGCTTCTGGACTAACTTGCGTCTGTGCAGCGAAAACTGATCGAGACACATGATAGCCCCACACAGAACCCATCCAAAGATGGTTTCTAGCCCGACGAACTCACCAATATCCTTTTTTGATCCGCTCTCCGAGGATGTGGGGAAACAGGTCTACACCGATAATCATGTCAATAGGCGCGGGCTTGTTGTAATACGGGTCAGCCAGGGGGCGATCGAGGCACTGCGTCGGAATAGTGTTAAGGAATGGAGCCGTTGGAATGGCCCCTGACAATTTGGATACGACCAGGGCGGAGAACTCAATCTTGTTCAGTCTGTCACACGGGGGAGACAGCATCAGCAGACACACCTTGTCGGCGCAGCCTCCATCACTCTGGCCCATGCCAGTAACCGCGGCGTCTACTGGGTAAAAGGGGGGTTGGACCATGTTGAAGACACGCTCGGAGAGAAAAGTTGAATCGGCCCCAGAGTCGATCAACGCCCGAATATGGTGATCCACACCACGATGGTGCAGAGTGACAATCGCAGTGCCTAAAAGGCCTCTGCCTGGGGTAGATGCAAAATAACTTTGAGCATTTGTGAGCTGGTTGCTCGTAGACTAAGAATGCAACAGAGTATGATGACGTTCCTTGCAGGTATGGCAATTATGCGCACTGGAACAGCCCTTCACCTGATGACCGCGGGCAAAACAGTTCAAACAAAGACCCTGCCTTCTAATGGTTTCCGAACACCTCTGAACAGGCATATCAAGAAAACTAGGGCAGAGACGTATTGGGTGATTCTCCCGATGGCACAGCTTGCGAGACGCCGGTTTAAGCTGAGCTTTCGCGGGAAACGCTTGGACCTTCATCGTTGCAGAGGATTTGGGGGGCCAAAGGGGATGGCTTGGACACTTGGGGCCGACTTATGTTCTTCGGTGGCATCCAGGACACGATACCGATCGGTAAGAAATTGGTTCAAATCGGACCAAGTTGAGACGACAGTCTTATTTGGCACTGACTGCTCCCACAGGAGGATTGTGGCCTTCGGCAATTTGCTAGTGCAAATGGGGATAAGTAAGACATCCTAATTCTCAGTACAAACACCCGAACGCTCAAGCGCGGAATTCACCCTTGAAACGCGGTCTGCAGCTCTCGCAAGGATTTGCCCGACTCTTGTGCCACCGCGGGAACCTGAAGGAGTTGTCTGGCTTGAGTCATGACAAGCAGACGGCTATTTTCGTACCGTGCGGTGAGGTTCTCCCACGCGGCCTGGAAACCCTCATTCGTCAGGGGGGACTTAGCCACGATGGTTCTCGCTTCCCCTCGCGTCTTGGCGTTCAAGTGATATAGCTTATCCACTTGTGACAAATACGGATTGGCGATATAAATGGCGGCGAACAAATCGCGGAATGTGGGCCATGCTAGGCTGTCGCCGTCAAATGTCTACACCTCACACGGAGGAACTCTATGCCCCGGTGGCCCCGACGGAGCGGTTGGCTGACGCATAAGACTCGTCATCTGTACCGAGAGCTGTTCGATGCGTTCTCCGAACAACGTCCCGCATCGCACATACGCCGCGTAAGCGGATTCGTGCTTCGCCTTGATGTGGCTTATGTTTGCCAATCTTTCCTCGTCGGTTTGGACTGTCAAGGCTTTGTGACAACGGGAGTATTCCATCTCGACAGTTGACTAAAGGGATTTGAGCTGCTCTAAGTGGATTTTAATGGAAAACTTTAACCGTCTTTAACCGAGAATCTGCGACCCTTAGGTAGGCTGGACGAAGATGGACGGAACCTTGGGGATTCGCTGCGGCTGCGAACAGACGAGAACTTGCGCGAAATATCCGTACGCTTCACGGTCACCGGAGTTTTCGGAGGCCGAACCTTCTCCGGAGTTGCAGAGGGAGACGAAAGACTGTAAGACTTCGGCGCAGTCTTGGACGGCTCCGTGGACATACTCAGGGGACGACCTTACCGACGAACACCGAGTTTGTGCGCGTCCCTTTTTTTTTTTGGTTTGGAAGTGAGAAGTGGACTGTATGGGGACGCAAGAACTTTCTCACTGTGCACCGCAGGATTGCGGGAGAATTTTCTCGCGTGTGGCTCGGAGACGAAGCCTTTTTAATGGGGATAGATGCGGAACAATATACGAACGCACGAATGCGGATTGAAAATTACATGTAGACGAAGCGAAATGATTACAAAACAAGTTTATATGGATTCGTAAGTAACGATGGGAGTACGTATAAAACAAAACACGGATGAAATATATAAATAAAGATGTATAGGATAAAAAGAAAATACGTTTTTATATAAATCTGAATATATATATGTGCGCAAAATACTGGCCGGAAACATTATATAAATAATTTATAAATATGGACGGATATATAAATATGGGCTCGATAGTGCTGGAAAAATATATATGTATGTATTTATAAATATGGGCGGATATATAAATATAAGCCCGATAGTGCTGGGAAAAATATATATGTATGTATTTATAAATATGGGCGGATATAAATATATATGTCCGCACAATAATGGCCGGACGATGATGCTGGAAAAAAATATATATGTATGGATTTATATATATTTGTGCGGATATTTATGTGCGCGAAATACTCTTCGTAAAAAATTATATATATAATTTATAAATGTGGGCAAAATAATGGCCGGAGGAAATTATATGAATCTTTATTTATAAATATGGACGGGTATATAATTAGACGAGAGAAGGAAATCGGAAATAATGTGATTTGAATTTGGCGAGCTTGAGCCGCCTATCGATATCACGACTCGAGTCACGTGTCACCACTACTCCGAAAA
This sequence comes from Drosophila tropicalis, assembly GCF_018151085.1. Lineage (NCBI taxonomy): Eukaryota > Metazoa > Arthropoda > Insecta > Diptera > Drosophilidae > Drosophila > Drosophila tropicalis. The sequence continues at coordinate 4,901 of NW_027173340.1, forward strand.
CAGCTGTCGGCCGCTGCTTATATATCTGGTTTTGGTTTTGTTGTTTAATTATGTTAATAAAACACCGAAATGGATTATGTGTTGTGGATATGTACATATGTGCGTGCATCAATGTATGACTATGTAAGTATGTATGTACATACATATGTAAGCAAGTGCACCGGTTTTCAAATACGCGCGTGAGGAAATTAATTTCGCAACCAATTCGAACGCACAAGAAATCGCGGTGCATACGTTAATTGCTATTAACAAATTTTTTTGTTTTTTGTGTTGTGGTAAATGTGCGAATGAATTATGTGTATATGGATATGTACATATGCGCGTACATCAACAGATGGCGATGTATGTATGTAAGTGGATACGCGCGTGAGGAGATTAATTTTTGCAATTGAAGCATTTCGGACACACAAGTGTTATTAGTATGTAGGGGCAAAAGAGAAGAATAATGAAATTTTGTACTTATCAGGAATTCCGCCGATGCAAGCTGGAGCGTAAGGATATCCGGCTCGAAGGACCAATGTTCGTGGATGGGCGGAAGAATCCAAATAAGCCGCAAGTGGTTGGCGTGTGCCAATGTCTTCAAGGGTCTGGTGTAGTAAGTAATTAAAACGCGAGTTATGCCATTAGCAACACTTCCTATAACAGCCGACCCAAGAGGTCTACACTCCACATTAATGTAAACATAAACAATACCATTCCCTAAACATAGAGTGTCACAAGATAAGTGACAGTTTCCCTAAACATAGAGTGTCACAAGAAAAGTGACCAGAAGAAAATATTATAAACACTTAGATGTAAGCCAAACCAGAATATGATTTGATTCAATAAAGCAGTCTTGATTTAACACTCAACCAGAACAGACTCAATCTTAATTGGCGCAGTCGGTACTCGAGTTCACAGCTAAAATATTGTGGAAACTTTGAACGCAATCAAAGATAACGAAACAATATAATACTGTGGAAAACAAAACATTTAGTGACAAAATAAAATATATATATTGTGGAAACTTTGGAGAAAATCTAAGCCAACGAAACAATATAATATTATAAAAACATTTTGTGACAAATAACGAAACAATATAATATTGTAAAAACACTTTGTGCAAACAAACAGAATTATTGTGGAAACTTAAAAAAAAAAAAAAGTTAACGAAACAATAAAACATACACCATTAAAATGGCACAAATTAACGAAATACAACAATGCATTTAAATGCTAACATCAATAATAATATCCAATCAAGAGATGCATTCTAATCCAACAACAAGGGAGAGAAACAGCATCGAGAAGGAAACAAGGTACTTGCCGGTGTTCACTGGACAGGAGGGAACGTTACATGGTTTCATTTCGGCAGTCAACCAAATCATGGAGGAGTATGATGATAACGACCAGGTTTTCACTGTTATATTCAACACCAAAATTCAAGGTCAGGCTAGAACTATGCTTAATATTAACCCCCTACATCTTGGGCTGATTGCAAAACTCGTCTTCGACATCATTATCGCCCAAGAACGGATCAAATGGGTCTAACCAGAAAAATTAATAACTTAAGGGTAACTACCGTTCGAGATCTTGATTTTAAAGTAAGAGCAATTGTTGAGGAAATTACTGATTTTTCGGTCTTTGAAAAAAGAATTATCTTGTGGTCCAATGGCCATTGCCTTAATGAATAAAACAACATTAACAGATATAAGAATTGAACTTGCAAATTATATTGGTCTGAATTATGGAAATTTAAATAAAAAACTATTATTAACCAAAAATGACAATGACCATAGTACATATAACAAACAGACAACTAATAAAAATACAAACCAAAATACTGAACAGAGTCAAAATGTAAAACAGTCTCAAAATCCCAATAGACAACAGAGTCAAAATATTAGACAGTATCAAAATCCGAATAGACAACAGAGTCAGAACGTAAGACAAAATCCACAAAATTATCAGCAACCACCAGCAGAAGCAATGAGTGTAGATAATATAAATGAGGAAGTAGTAAACAGCACAGATAATCAAGAGTTTTTTACCAACTAGCCTTGGATGAAAAAAAAATTTTTATAAAAGGAACAATAGAGGAAGATACTTATATTATTTTAGTAGATACAGGATCAACCATAAGCATTTTAAACACAACTAATGTACATAATTCCAAATACAAAATAATTGAAAAATATTCAAAAAACCATACATACGATAAAGGGAAAAATAGAAAGTGACTGTTACTTAGTGAAAACAAAAGTGCCAAGGGAGTTTAAATATATAAATTATGCAAGAACAAAATGGGTGGCTATGCCCCTGGAAAAATCATATGATTTTCTATTGGGCATGGACTTCATTCAAAGGAATTTTGCAAATCTTGATTTTCAAAACAAAATTATTAAACTTAACAATGGGGTCGAAATTCCATTCCTTTCCAAACAATCAGAAGATGTTTGCGTAATGGAAGTAAGTGAAATTGATGATCTTAAGTTAAAAGAACTCAATACTGAGGAAGAACAAATAATAAGAAATCTTTCAAAAAAGTACGAAAAGTTATGTTTCAAAGAAGGGGATCACTTAACCAATACTAACACTATAGTTCATAGCATAAAAACTACTACAGACCAACCTATTAATTCAAAACTCTATCGGGTCTCCCCAAAATATGAAGAAGAAATAAAGAAACAAATAATTTACATGGAAAACAATGGAATTATAAGAAAAAGCAAAAGCAAATATAGTTCTCCAATATGTGTCATACCTAAAAAAAGAGATAGCTCTGGAATTCAAAAGTATCGTATTTGTGTAGACTATAGGCGTTTAAACCAAGTAACCGTTCCAGATAAGTACCCAATACCTATCATGGACGCTGTATTAGACAAACTCGGTAAAGCCCAATATTTTACTACATTAGATTTAGCAAAAGGCTATCACCAAATTTTAATGGCAGAAGAAGATATAGAGAAAACAGCATTCATTTCACCAATGGGTTTATATGAATATGTTAGAATGCCTTTTGGGTTAAAAAATGCCCCAGCCACATTTCAACGTTTAATGAATGAAATACTGAGGGATTATATAAACAAAAGTTGTGTTGTATACATGGACGATATTTTGATATTTTCAACAACACTTGAGGAACATAAGATTGCTTTAGAAAACATTTTCAAAATACTTAGAAATCATAACTTAAAAATTCAACCAGACAAATGTTCCTTCATGAAACAATATACTGAATATTTAGGACACATTCTCACAAAGGAAGGGATTAAACCCAATCCACATAAAATAGAAGCAATAAAAGCAATGCAGCTACCTAAAACAGAAAAGCAATTGAAAGGATTTCTTGGTATGACAGGATTTTACAGAAAATTTATTAAGGACTATTCCAAAATAGCTTACCCAATGATCAGATATTTACAAAAAGGCACACAAATTAATACAAATGACCCACAGTTTATAGATGCCTTTGAAAACCTTAAAACACTTATAAGCTCACATCCAATCTTAAAATATCCAGAGTTTGATAAACCATTTACCATTACAACAGATGCCAGTGACTTCGCAATAGGTGCAGTATTGTCTCAACAAGAGCAACCAGTTGCATTCCTTTCGAAAAAAATTACAGTACAATTGATAAAGAATTTTTATCCATTATACATGCAGTAAACTATTTTAGACACTATTTGATAGGTAATAAATTCCAAATTATAACAGATCATGCTCCGATAAAATATCTAAACTCAAAATACAAAGGGAAAGAAATGACAGCAAGACACCAAAGATGGATTTTAAAATTACAAGAATTCGATTATGACATAATATATTTGAAAGGAAAAGACAATAAAGTGGCAGATTTTTTAAGAAGACAGACAAGGATAAAACAAATGAGTCAAACTTTGAACTATCAGATACACAGCATTCAGCAGAGGAAGGAGGATTTACAAATTTCTATATAAAAGACGATATTGTAAACAAATATAAAACTCAGATAATAGTAACTTATACAACAACGGACAATATTAATATTCAGCATGGTAGAAAAATAATAGAAGTAAGCCCAGCAGAAACAGAAATTGAAATCGAAATCAAAATGCAAAATAATATAAATAAAGGAACAGTAGGAATTTTTTCAGAAGTTCCAGACTCAGAATATTATAAGATACAATGTATCTTAATGAACATTTTTTCACACTGTAATAATATAAAATTTTTTAAATGTACTAAGAGAGCTCAGGAAATTTCAAGCGAGGAAGAGTTACACAAACAAATAGCTATTTACCACACCAAAGATTCATTACATAGCGGAATAAATGAAGCTTTTAATTCGTTAAAGAACAAAATATATTTTCCAAAGCTAAGAGACCATATTCAGTTGATAATTTCAAATTGTAAAAAATGTAAGGAAATTAAATATGACAGAAAACCAATCAAACCTAAGTCTCAATTCACAGAAACACCGGATGTTAAAAATCAAATTATACATTTAGACATATTTCATATAAAACATAAATCGTTTGTTACAATCATAGACAAGCTCACAAAATTCGCAGTCGCTTATAATATAACAGATAGAAACTGGAAAACTAAAATGGAAATTATGATTGAACACTTTGCCAAATTCAATAAGCCACATAAAATAATAATGGATAATGAATTTCGATCAGAACAGATAAAACAATACTTAAACCAAGAACAAATAGAAATCCATTATACAAAGCCAAATTCACATACAGGAAATGCAGACATAGAAAGACTACATTCTACTCTCATTGAAATAATAGCAGGAATAGATGATGATTTATCAATTTCATCCAAAATGCAATTAGCAATAACAGCTTATAATAACCGTTATCACTCTACAATAAAATGTACACCAAATTATGCAAAAAACATAGAAGATGAGGAAAAACTAAAAAACACTATTATCAAGCACAAAGAAAAAATTTTAAGCAAACAAAATAATACAAGAGAAGATTATGAGGAGGAAAGACAGGAAGGACCAATTAAAAACTATAAACGAGTTAGGCATAAGGATGAACCTTATTTTAGAATTACAACATTAAATAATATTCATCCATGTAATATAAAAAAAGACCGTCAAAGCAGGAAAAAATTAATTTCCAACAAAATACAGATTGACATCCTTGAAACAAAAAATTTTTTTTTTTCTCTTATCCTCAGATTTTCATAATTTTTTACGTTATAAAGTGTGTTCAAGGCAGATTACAAATTGAACCAATTCAATCAAATGCAGGATATGCACCTATACAAACTTATTCCACGGAAATAGTTAATGAAACAGTAATTATACTACACATTATTAATATCGACCCTTTAAGTAATATAATAAATCAAATGGAGACAAACATTAAAAATTTTAACATCACAGGGAAAAAGGAGCTATTAGCCGAAATAAATCTAATTAGAGCTAAAATAAAATCCATAACCCCAAACAACGGACAAAAAAGAGGAATGTTAAATATTGTAGGAACAACATACAAATGGCTTTTTGGAATTATGGATGATGAAGATAGAACAGATATTTTAGATCACCTTAACAATATTGACCAAAACAACCATAATATTATACAAGACATGAACCAACAAATTGTTATAAATACACATTTTAATAAAACAATACACAACTTAGCAGAAACAATTAAACAAGACAGAACAATAATCAAGGACATACTTACAAGCATGGACAATCAAAATCAAGAAATAGAAATAAAAATACTTCATAATGACCAAATGGGGAAATTAAAAAATATAGAATTCAAAATAAATTATATTCAGGAAAACATAGCATCAGCAAAAAATAATATAATCGTACCAGAAATTTTATCAGAAGAGGAAATAAATAAATTTGACATTGATTTTTATAAATTAAAGCTAATCCGTATGGGCATTTTAAAATATAAGAATAATTGCATCATAATCGCAATTAAAATCCCAAAATCATTTATAACCATAGATGTCAAGTTAATTATTCCTATACCAAATATAGATTATATACAAATAGACCAAGAAAATCAGTTAATTGTAGAAATAAATAATAAAACATTTACATATGAACCCAACAAAATTTTAAGAGAATTAAAATTAAGTAAAAAGTTGTACCATTAATAATAATTGCAAATTTATATTCAACAATATAACGAGTATCGAAGAAATTGACGATGATACAATTATAATCAAAAATGCCAAGAATACAAAAATATATCAAAATTGCGATAAAAGAAATATTATACTTAAGGGAAGTAACTTAATTCAATTCGGTAACTGTAAAATTCAAATTCTAAATGAAATATTTTTTAACGAAAAAACAGAATTTCACGAAAAATTTTTTTATCCAACAGAACTATTGAATCAAACCTATAAAAACACAATTAACTTTGATCATGTAACAATAGATAATTTTGACAATTTAAAAGAAATCACAGAACTTAAATACGAAAAGAAAATGACAAATGGCATATTTTTAACACTTTTTATTATTATTATTATTATATGTTTATCCATTTATATACATACATATATACTGTAAAAAGAAAAATATAAACATTAATGTAAACAGAATTCAGGAGAATTCATGTTTTCATCTCGGCCATACTGAATAAAGATATCTGCGGTGAAAGCAGCACCTCTATCCGAAATAATTGTTGAAGGATTACCGAAAATTGAACTCTGTGCAGACAGCTTTGCTATAACTTCGTTTGCAGTTGTTGACTTCGTCGGATAAAGCCAACAGAATTTAGTGAATGAGTCAATTACGGCTAGGATATGCTTATAATTCTTATGCGTCGAGTCAAGGGGACGTCTTCTTTTTGCAGTGGATGTAGCAGACCTTCCTGCTTACCTCTTTTGCGATTACTCATGATACACGGTATACAGCAGCTGATGTATTTTTCGATTTTATCCTCGATGTTTGGTATATAATAATCTTTGCAAATCAACTCCTTAGTTTTTTTGATTGCGAAGTGACCTCTGTAAAGTGCTCGGCTAATTATTTGTTTCTGCATACTGTTTGGTACTACAATCAATTCGACGTCATTTACAAGCTTGTACAAAATATCTGACTTTAAAAAATAGTTGTCATAGGGCTGCTTTTTATCGGTAAGTACTTGCTTAATGTGTCTTCGTAAAAGCATTGCAGTCAGTTATCAAACGAAAATTGATTCCTAAAAGGTAAACTCTAAACTTGTTCAAGGCCTCAATGACTGCTAGAACTTCCAGCTCCAACTCGATTACTTCCGCTGTGCATCTGTAGTCTTCTTACTCATAAAATAAACAGGGTGTAATTCGTTTTCTTCATCTGATTTTTGCAATAGGACTGCACCAAATCCATCTATTGAAGCATCTGTATGAACTTCGGTTTCGTACTTCTGGTTATATATCTTTAAAGCTGGATTTTCGGTCAACTTCTTCTTTAATAAATTGATAGCATACTCTTCTGCTGCACCTAGATAGAATTTGTTATTGGATTTCAACAAGTCTGTTAAAGGCTTTGCAATGATTGCGTAGTTGGGTATAAATTTTCTGAAATACCCACTTAAACCCAAAAAACTTTGCAATTGCTTAGGTGTCTGAGGGATTTTGAATTTAGAAACGGCTTCAATCTTTTCGGTTGTCGGATACAACATCTGGTTTTCAATAATATGTCCTAAGAATTGGATTCGTCTTTTCAAAAAATGACACTTCTTAATGTTGAGTTCCAGTCCATTATCTTTGCAGGTAGTAATGACTTCTTTTAAATTTAAAACAGCTTCTTTTGCTGGAATTATTAAGTCGTCTATGTAGGGAAGTGCAATTCCTCGGCGAGTAAGGGGTCGTAATATTGCGTTAATGTGCCGTTGAAACACACCAGGCGAATAGGAGGTAGGTACTTTCTTAAATTGAAATTGGCCATTCTGAGTCACAAACGATGTGTACTTCTTACTTGATTCGGCCACTGGTACGTGAAAAAAATCCGATTTTTAGATCTATTGTACTGAATACCTCTGCATCTTGGAGTCTATCAAGTTGGTCTTCAATCGGAGGCAGGGGAAAACGATCTTTTAAAATTACCTTATTGATGCGTCTAAAATCAATACAAAGTCTCGGTGAGCCGTCACGCTTTTTGACAAGGACTACAGGACTTGTAAACTCTGAATTAGATTCTTCAATTATATCGTTGTTTATCCACTCTTCTATTTGTTCGTCGACTATTTTGGCTTCTTGAAACGGTAGTCTGCGCGGACGTGAAAAAATTGGTGTTTCGGCATTTAATGCTATGTTCATTTCGATTTGGGTAGACTTTGTTTTAACTGGTTTATAGTTTTCAATTAATTCTCGAACTTCAATTTTAGCTTTTTCATCCGCAGCGTGATCTATATTTATTTTGTCATTATTCGCGATAGCTTCAATTTTCATTATATTCAATTCCGAAATCTCGATCTCATTTTCGACATATTTACTCACTCTTACCCCATAACGATTAAAAATTTATTCGGCAAGAAGGCAAATCTGTTCACCGGAACAACATAAAATTCAAGAACATAGTCATCATTATCGATTTTAATTGATTTTTCGAAATGTCCAATTGGTCTACTTTGATTCTCATCACGATCACCGCCAAATCCAATAAGACTTACACTGCACGACAAAAGTTTTTGCTCATTAAGTTCTTTGAATAAGTCTTCGCGCATAACATTGAATTTGCTGCCTGTATCAAATAAAGCCGAACAATTTATATTCTCTATTAACACTGTTTTACTTGTAATTTTACTTTGACATTGTAGAGTATACGCATTCACTTTTTGTTCATCTTTTTGTTTAACTTGACTGCATTTACTGGCAATATGCCCAAATTGGTTACACTTAAAACATTTTCGACCTTTGTCTTTATTGCTGCAATCACTTGCTATATGGCCTTTATGTCCACAACTATAACAGCTGACTTCTTTATTTTTGGATAATACGTTACTTGGCATCTTTTTAACAAAAACACTGCGGTCGACTGCTTTGGATTTTTCACACATTGTTTCATAGCTTCTTCGTTTTGATTTAAAATTCTTTAAGTCATTTGCACCGTATAAAACCGATTTATTAGTTTCACGTTCGTCTATCCCGTCGATTATATATTGAATTAGAGCTTGATCTTCGATGAAATGTCTTTCATTTTATTAAAATATTCTTGCATAGTTTCACTTTTGTTTCGCTTTCTTTCGCTCAGATGTTTATGTAATTCTTTGCTCGATACGGTCTGCCTAAACTCGCTTAATATTGCATTTTTGAGTATTGACCAAGAATTAATACCTCTTTCACTGAGAACAAATAGCTTGGCATTGCCTCTTAGCGACTTTTTTGCAAAAAATAATTTCTGAAGGTCATTAAAGTCCATCAAAAGAGCCTGATCTTCGAATTCTGAAAGCCATTCCTCAATTCCAATTGAATTTGTTCCATCGAATGTTCTGATTGTGGCATAGAAATGTCACTATAACGTTTTTCGTGTCCACTGTTTCTCTTACATCTTTGTGAACTCTCTTTCTCTTTCTGTTCAACGTTTTCTTCTGAATCATTGTACACACTACTGTGAGCGGCACTTTCGTTACCCTCTTGGTCGTCAAATTCGTCGCTGCTTTCGTCGTTGCACTCTTCGTTTTCACAAAACAAACTGCGAAGTTCGTGGAATATATGTGACTGCAAATTCTCTACTTTGTGCCCTATACCGAGTATGTTACATATAGAAACGAGATCATGTATTGACAAGTTCTGTTCAACGTATATTTTCTTGCTTTCGTATTGCGCGTCATTCTCATCGAAGCTGAATCCAGAAAATACTCTTAACCGTTGCCGATTATTTCTGTCTCCCTCTCGCTCATACACATATTTATGCAAAGTGTAGTAGAACCTGACACATGACGACAAAATCTCAATTAAATTGGGACCTCCCGCCTTATATATGTATTAGCTAAAGAGAAATAAAGTAGCAGTCTAACACTCCTGGTTTGCACCCTGTAACTGTCGACATAGTCAGCAAAACACAAAGGGTAGTGACACTGCGATCCTTTTGCTTAATAAAATGGAGGCAGAACGGATAAACCTACTCCCGCTGTTCCACCAGGACTGTACCTCGATTTCCAACTAGAGTTACCCGAACCACTTATATTATATTGAGAACGCGTGTGATAGACTTTTGAGAAGGTGTTTAGTCTGCATATGACTGCTCAATGGGATTCCTAAACGACTAGCAAAAACAGCCTGTGGGGGGGTTCTTTGTGAACGTCATAGCTAGTATTTTCACAGCGTATTTTATGTATGTCGGCTATTCATATTAACCGAATCCCTTGCCTGGATTTTTATTAGAGAAGAATAAAAAGAGTTTCGGACATCATTTCTTGCAGGCGCTATAGATGATAATTGCGCTCCGCGTCTGTACCCACCCTACCATGAGCCTGCCAGCGAAAGTTATCGCAGACCCCCAATACGAAAGCTAGGACTTCTCCTTCTACATCAGGGAACTAAAGAAATTAATGATTCATAATAAACTTAAAATTTATTCAAACAATTCGAAATAATTAGCATCATCGTGCTATAGATTCGATCAATTTGATCTACAAAAATTCTTCATTTTCATAACAGTTTGGCTAAATAGCTGAATCTCGGTACAAATCCGATTATAAAGGTTGCAAATGTTGCATATTGTTCTTATTACTAAAGATTACTTTACTATTTAATATTCATGATTTCCTAACTTTACTGTAATAAAACTTTTAACATTAGTCAAAAAAAAAAAATTAAAAGAAAACAAAAAAGAAAAAATTATACATTTATGTGGCGTGATTACGCTAATATCCTCACCAATTCATTCTCTAAAAATATTTTGCTCTATATATGTCCATTGACAATGTATTAAATGCTAATGCTCACTCGAATAAATTCAGTTCATCAGATAAATTTATAAAAATATAAGGAGCTTGCTTGTCCCTGTTGCACTAATATTACACAATTACTCAATTGAAAGAAATGAACTAAGAGATAGAAAAAAAGGGATATTAGTATCGCACGAATAGGGAAGCTACTAAGATGTTATTGTAGCTTCGCGTCTTAACCCACCCAACCAATGATTTTCCTATCGCAAGATTCGGGAAAATCCCAATATAATCAGCTAAACCGCTCCCATTTCGCCACAAGGAAGATTACACACTCTTTACTCAAACATTATAAACGATATTTATTCACGAGGGTTACGGAATACTAAAATACTTCGATAAGTCGGAAACATAATCCGATTTAATTAAACTAAAATGATGATTATTATAATAAACGATACTCAAATTAAATATTTGGATCATTTCAGGCATCCAAAAGCCAAATTGGGAATAATATGTTTTGTTTTGTTGAATCTTAATTGTAAGGTGGATATATATAAAATTATAGATATTCAAAATAAAAATGACAATTGAAATTTGTAAATATTCAATTTAAATTATGATTTCAAATATAAATGGCGACTCTGCTCACACAGTCAAAGGCGATTATCGATAGCGATTTAAGTTTAACACAAGGATTGACAATTTCCTTTTCTTTTGAATACTTCCAATACTTTTTTAACTTTACTGTACTCGAGATGCTTTTTCTTATTTGCAGATTAATTGACAATGAACTCTCTTTCTTTTTGCATAAAAAAAAACAGGAAAATACCAGATCGATCATGATTTATGGTTTAGAACTTAGGACTTACGCATCCGTCCGGTCCGTCGAAGGCCTTCGTTGTCCGCTGGATGATGCTTAGGAATAAAATATTAGGTTAAATCAAGCGACTGGCATTCCTATGCAACAAATTCGGTCCACGGGACTCTCAATCCGCAACGAAAAAACTTTCTCTGCCCGTATCCGATTCGGGCGGCTATTCCAAGCTAGTCAACTTCCTCGAAAAGTCTCTGTGCCCTTCACGGTGTGCAGCTTTTGAGAGGTGTCTCAACAAAAACAATATCTTTTGCAAATTTACAGAATTCCAATTGTTGATTCCTTTTTCCAGGTTTCCAAAATACAAATCAATTATGGCTAATTTTCAAACGAACTTGTTAGAAATTTACAATGATTCGAATATCCACAAAAATATAACTTACGATAATAAGATTCACAAAACTCTATAATAACAGTTGTCC
>NW_027173341.1:0-126098 GCF_018151085.1 Drosophila tropicalis
ATCTATTATCGAAAATATATTCATATGATTTCGAAAAGAAAAGAGAGAAGGAAAATTTGTCTAAGCAGACACAATCTAAAACACAAAAAAAAAAAAAATTTTTTTCCCTAATATACACATTTACCTTACCCTTATTTTACCTTTAATTAATTAACTAATGATTATTAATAACTCCATAATATTACGTTATTCTCTAAAAGGGGAGGTGTAGTATATTCATACAAATAATCATTCAGTACAATGAGCTCAACTTGTAACACTCTGTTGCAAGTATAAACAATTAAACATATACGCACTAAAATATAATTGTGCACTTGAATGTGTTTATATATATACATTGATGTATGTACATAAACATATTCACATAAATCTACAGCTAAGCATGATCATATATGTATGTACATTTGTATATGCACATACATATATTCACATAAGCAATGTATGCACAAGCGTAACATGAGCTAGAGCCAGGCCAGCGTGTGAACGCTGACCAAGCACTTTGATGCAAGCGCTCCAACAATATGTATGTATGTACTGACACTCTCCCTCTCTTTTGTAGCTGTCGCATAAGTCGCAGCATAAGAATATATATGTAAACTTAGCTTAAGCAAAATAATAATTTGGAATAAAGAATCATTCTAAAAACGACTATGCATGGACACTGACGTGTTCATCTTGGATATACTATTTTTATCAAAGGAACCCGGTCTTGGTATATATATAACAGAGCTCTTGTGTTAGAGATTCTTGCATCTGTACTAATCTACGAAGGTGACCTATTGATGCGATGGATTGATATAGTAACTTTTGTCGTATCTCTGGCAACAGGTTATTTTGTAAAATTTTCATTAGCTCCTCTTCCTCAAACTTTATACCGAACTTGTCAATCAAAGAAGCTATCTCATCGTAAAAAAACAAACAAAAGATTCTCCAGCTTTTTGCTTCCTCGCACGAATCATTTCTTTGCTCATAAAATCTGATTGATAGTCTTTGTATTGCTGAGGAACAGCTGAACAAAACTCTCTCAATACGATTCGAGGGACTTTCTTATGATATCTCCAATACCACCTGCGGGCTTTTTCCTCCAAAATAATATATAAATGTGTTTACACACACCAATTAAATCACTATCAAGAGTTTCCTCCGTTAGGGCGTTTACTCTATAAATAAATTTTTCTACTCCTAGACCTTCCGTAGTTCCAGTTCTGCATTACATTTGCAATTTTTGCATTTCGAAAAATGCATCGAGCTAATCTCCCAGAAACATTTTGTTGACGCATTAGCCACAATAAACTAGATTGATCAGTAACTACTTCAAATTCTTGTAATTCCAAATAACACCTAAATTTTTCGATAGCCAGTATAACAGCTAAACATTCGCGTTCAGTAACACTATAAATGCGTTGGGCACGACTTACCTTTTTTAGACATGAAAGCAATAGGTTTCTCATCCTCTGCGTAGGATAATTGGACAAGTACAGCGCCAATACCATAATCGCTGGCATCACAATGTAAGAAAAATTTCTTATTAAAGTCCGGGTTTTATAGAATAGGGGCAGAAGTTAATAGATCCTTCAATTTATTTATAGAAGGTTGAGCTTCCGGAGTCCAAACGAAATATCTTTTTGTTGACAACAGTTCCGTTATAGGATAAGTGAGATCGGCAAAATTCGGTATAAAGAAATCCTCTAGTTTGTTTCAAATTCCTAGGTGGTGGCCAATTTTTACACATTCAATCTTTGACGGATCGCGAAGAACAAAGAACACAAAACTGACTTTTCTCTATGTTAATGGACAGATTAGCTTTCCAAAATTGCTCCATGAGAATGTTAGCAAGAATGCTAACAAAGAAAGATGAGATGAGAAATCCTCTGAAATTATACACAGATCATCTAAATGGCAAAAAACACAATGGCGAAGGTCAGCAGGGACTACTTCATCCATTAGACGAAGGCCGAAAGGCATAACTTTGAATTGATATAACGGTCTCTCTGGTACTGTAAATGCAGTAAAAGGTTTGGATGCTTCCGTTAATTCTATTTGCCAATAGGAATCCTTTGGGTAATCTTGAAAAAATACTGTCAATGCTGGGCAAAAGATAAGCGTCCTTAATTGTGACTGCATTTAACTTGCGAGCGTCTAAGCACAGTCGCACTTTATTGGGCTTTATCGCTGGTCGAATAGGAGAGCTTCAGGAGCTAACAGCTGGTTCGATAACTCCTAGTTGAATCATACGATCGATTTCCGTGTATACTAATTTTTCAACAGCGGGACTAATAGCGTAAAAACGTTGTTTTACCGGTTTACAAATAATTTCAACATTCTTTCCAATCTACCGTACCGTACTATCACTTCTAACATACCAATCACATTTTGGCCGTTTCCGTCCGCTGTGCGTACTTGACCTTTAGTTTTTACAAATTGTGGAAAATGTGAAAAATCTGTTTAATGCTGGCACCGGTATCCAATAAACCTAATTCCGTGAACATAAGAAATGAGACTTCTGCATAGCTCCTTTTATCGTTGTCGTTTCTAAAAATTGTTGCAACAAAAAGTTTCTGGTTTGTCTTGCGTTATCATAATATTTCCTTAGTCTTAACGTGCGTTTAGACAAGGGTTGGTCTGATCTGATAATTCTGTCTTTAACAGTAAGGTAATGTTGTAAACGCTCAGGATATGACAAAAATTCTAGTGGGAGTTTGTGAGACTTTTGTACGATTACTTTATGATTTACAATGTTGACACTTTGTTGAACGTTTTCCGAGTTTGCTGTAACTATTGCGGGAGCATCCGACGTTGTCTGGATACCCTTAGGTCGGTTTTCCGCTAACCTTTTTACACAAACTTGACATTGAGGCTTGTAAACATTGGCCGTGCCACAATCATAACGCAAAATGGTGCGTTCCTCTAGACAGTTTTGCCATGTGTGACCGGCTTCTCGAGAATTCCAACAAACGAACTTCCCTTGCACAGCGGCAACTTCATATTCTTCATCTGGGTCTGGAACTATTTTATTATCTTCGGTTTCCTCTTCTTGAATTTCAAAAATTTGTCTGCGTCCATTCGCTTTGGCGTTTGAAATTACTTTTGCTTGAGGGCTGAGCTCTTGTGTTAGAGATTCTTGCATCTGTACTAATCTACGAAGGTGACCTATTGATGCGATGGATTGATATAGTAACTTTTGTCGTATCTCTGGCAACAATTAATTTTGTAAAATTTTCATTAGCTCCTCTTCCTCAAACTTGAATACTACTGTTGCGGTGCAGGCTTAATTGCCGCCCCGCGCCAGTAGAAAGGCTTACCCAACGCGCCCCTGGTTTTTATTCTCTCTCATTCGAAGAAGAACAGTTAGAATTTACTTTGTCTTTGCTTGCACTTATGACAGAGCGGCGGCCCGCTATGACGGCGCGCCAGTCACAGAGAATTAGGCAAGCAGGAAAGACGTGAAAAGGAGAGAAAAACACAAATGTAAGATAAAATAGAAACATGTGAGAAATTTGAATTAACATTGAAATAAAGATTTCAGCCAACCGATCTAACCGATCGATATGCCCACAAATTGTGCAACTGAATATAGCGCAATACAACACAAACCGGCGTTTAATTGTTTGGTTAGAGGGCTCGGGGTATATGTTCGACTCGCGAACCTTTTTGGAGCTGTCCCACGTCACGACCTGAACATTTTCTACATCCTGAAATATTTATTTCTTTGGCTCCAGAGATATTAGCAGAGTCTGAATATCTCTGAACCACGTGGATTGGAGTGGAATCTTCCAGAAGCTTCCTTGGTGAGAGCGGCCGCGGCAGACGATTACATGCCGGCTCGCTGAGAGAGGAAGAGAGAGGGAGATAGTGAACGTGGAATCTTCCAGAAGCTTCCTTCGTGAGAGCGACCGCGGCAGACGATTACATGCCGGCTCGCTGAGAGAGGAAAAGAGAGGGAGATAGTGAACCACGTGCAAACAGGCAAACATAACCTCATTGTTACGCAACATATGCAATGAGCAACAGTGATAGAGTACCAGTTCAACCTAGCGCTGAGAGTCAGGAAGACGGCGCTGAGGCGACTGAGAATGGAGCGGTCTCAAGCGACAGAGAAACTGATACACCAACGATGTCAACGCCATCCAGAGGCGACGGTTTGTCAGTGCAACAAACGATTCTTAATGGAATGTTCGAGAGTCACGCAGGAAACGGTACGGCAATTAAACGGCCCAGTAAAATTGATCTAGCTCCGTGGTCCGTACCAGCGTTGGCGCAATCGACTATTCAAGGAGTGAGTCTACCTTTTCTGGCCAATACAGCTAATCTTCATAACGGATTGTGGACCCAAGGACAAAGTAACGCGGGTGGAATGCAGCATGGACCTGGAATCCAACTGCCGGCTACCGGACACTTGACGTTAAGCCCTGGAGTGCACTCTACGGATTTCGGACACAAGAAAACTTTATTATCATCGGAACAGATAGCGGCCCGCCAAGTACTGAACAAAGACTTACCCGTGTTTTCCGGTAAGCCAGAAGAGTGGTTGTTGTTTATAAGCCATTACGAACAATCTACTGAAAGATGTGGAATTAGTAATGAAGAGAATCTTATTCGGCTCCAAAAGTGCTTAAAAGGAGCGGCTTGGGATGCTGTTCGAGGAAAGCTAATGTGTCCAGAGACGGTGCCGTATGCAATCGGTACGTTACGGATGCTTTATGGAAGACCGCAGATTATTCACTCGAGCCTTCAAAGGAAACTAAGAGAAGAACCAGCGGCACGCTCAAATAATTTGGATTCGGTTATTCAGCTAGCCTTGGCAGTGCAGAACTATTGCGCGACACTGGTCGCAATTGGGCTTAAAGAGTATCTGCACGATCCAGCTTTACTAGGCGAGCTCGTCGAGAAGTTGCCGGGAGACTTGAAATTTGATTGGGGAAGACACCGAATGACTCTAATTGGATGTGTGGCTAACTTGTCTATCTTTGACAATTGGCTGTTTGGCATTGCAATGTGTGCCTCAATGGTTACGCCGTATACAGTTCCAGCTAAGGATGGAGAAAAGAGAACCAAAGAGCGAATTTTTCTGCACAACGAATTGCAAAGTGGATCTAGTCAGGAATCGAAAACACAAGAAGTACGCTTCCGGTTGTGACCCAAATGTGCAGGGAGTCATAACGTAGCAGACTGTCGCCTCTTTCGAGAAATGAGCATAAAGCAGAGAAAGGAGTTCGTGCGGCAAAAGAGGCTCTGCTATTGTTGTTTTGATCAGCACGTGATACGGAATTGCAAAAGTAAAAGAAGTTGTGGTGTCGATGGGTGCAGGCAGATACACCACTCGTTGATCCACGAGACAGCGGACTACAAGGAAAGCAAATCGCAGTGGCAGACGAATGAGGATGATAAACCAGTTCATCCACCAATCTTATTCCATGGAGATATAACAAGCAAGGCTTTATTCAGATATATGCCAATCATGTTATACGGAAGGAAGCGAAATTTAGCGACATATCCCTTACTGGACGAGGGAGCCGCTTGCTCTTTGATTGAAGAAACTCTGGCAGACGAGTTAGGACTAGATGGCCCGGCCGAAGAACTGTGCTTAAAGTGGACCAGTCAAGTCACTCAAACGGAAAGCGCGTCCAAGTATGTGAGTGTCGGAGTGTCGTCGATGTGTCAAGGTGCGACGCAATTTGAACTCAAGATACGGTACGTAAGTTAGACTTGCCTACGCAAACAGTTATCGACGAACTGGTAACATCGAGAAAGCATCTACAGTATTTACCAAATTTAAGTTACTGTAACGTAAAAGCAAGCTTAATTATTGGTCTGGATAATTTGAAAGTTTGTGTGCCTTTGGAGATACGGGAGTCCGAAGGAGACGACGTGGTCGCGGAGGGCTGTAGATTGGGCTGGTCTGTGTATGGCCGGCACAGCGACGCCGCTCCAGCGTCCTCACACATATTGCACATATGTGAGTGCAATGAAGCGAGCAGCATGCGCGCTTTGGATGCGTCAATGAAAGAATACTTTGCTATGGAGTCCTCGGGAACACGTGTGCCAAGTAAGCCATTAAGATCGAAAGACGACGAGCGCGCGTTGCAGATTATGGAGGCGACCACAAGTTATTGCCCGATTGACAAACGTTGGCAAACTGGACTGTTATGGAGGTTCGACAGAGTAGATCTACCGGATTCATACTCGATGGCCATGAGGCGTCTTCAGTGTTTAGAAGCGAAAATGGCAAAGGACATCGATCTTAAAAAGCTTTATGTTGGACATTATGCAAAGCTATGAAGAAAAGGGATACATCCGGAGATTAACAGAAAGTGAGCTAAATAAGGGTAAAAGTTCATGGTTTCTTCCTATATTTACAGTCACTAACCCAAACAAGAACAAGACGAGGCTGGTCTGGGATGCAGCTGCGAAAGTCAACGGCACGTCATTAAACGACGTCTTGCTAAAGGGCCCGGATATACTGGCATCTCTACTTGGCGTGTTAATACGTTTTCGGGAGCGACCAGTAGCAGTGGCTGGTGACATAAGTGAGATGTTTCACCAAGTAAGAGTGCGCCCAGAGGACCAGACGGCTCAGAAGTTTCTATGGCGCAATGGAAATTCGGCTAAGGCGGCAGAAACGTACGTGATGCAGGTTATGACATTCGGGGCTTCCTGCTCGCCGGCCATAGCTAATTACATAAAGAATCGCAACGCAGAGCGGTTCAGAAAAGAATCTCCAAGAGCTGTTGCGGCCATTTGTAGAAACACGTTTGTCGACGACTGGCTCGAGTCGACAAACACCGAAGACGAGATGACGGAGTTGGCCATGGAGGTGCAGAGAATTCACTTGGAGGGTGGATTCAACATGAGGCGCTGGACCTCGAATTCTGCGAGCGTAGTGAGAGCGCTCAAGAACCAAGAAGGAGACGTGCCTAGGGAGGTGGGATTCCTTGAAAAAACGCAAGATAAGGTTTTAGGCATGTGGTGGCTGCCCGTGACAGATCAACTTACGTATGTAGTCAAGCCGGATTTACTTGAAAGAGCATCGAAAGACTATCCGACCAAAAGAACTGTTTTAAGTGTGGTTATGTCAATTTTTGACCCACTTGGATTGCTTGGCTTTTTCACTGTTCGTGCTAAAATTATTTTGCAGAATATCTGGCGAGCAGGAACGGATTGGGATGAGTCTCTTCAGGAAGAGGACCAAGCAGACTGGAAAATTTGGGTGAAGCTGTTACCCAAAATCAACGAATTGAAGATTTCAAGGTGCATGCCGAAGGTTTGTTGTGCAAGACGAGTACAACTTCACACGTTTGTGGACGCCAGCATCAACGCTTATGCAGCGCTTGTGTACCTGCGAGCAGAAGTGGATGCAATAGTCCACTGTTCCCTGGTAGCGTCTAAGACACGAGTGGCCCCCTTGAAGCCAGTCTCAATACCACGGATGGAACTGATGGCTGCTGTTTTAGGTTTACGGCTGGCGAAATTCATCGAACCTGAACTCTCAGTAACAGTATGTCAGCGTATTTTCTGGACGGATTCTAAGGACGTTTTATGCTAGATTAGATCAGATGCCCGCAAATACAATCAATTTGTGGCATTGCGAGTTGGAGAAATTCTGGAAGACTCTGACGTGCTATCTTGGCGATGGGTGCCCACCCAGCATAACGTTGCAGACGATGGCACGAAATGGACAAAGATGCCAGACATGACCGGGAATTCAAGGTGGTTTGTTGGCCCGAGATTCTTGTATGAACAAGAGACACAATGGCCTAGCATGGAGCAGGGCCCGAGCAAGACGAGTGAAAGTATCTTGCACCACGAGGAGAAAGTCAAAGGGAACTCTAGTTTGGCTTGCATCACACCTGATCCGGAACGATTCGGAACGTTGGAAAAGCTACGGGCGGTACAAAAGCGAGTTCTAAACTTTTTGCAAGGCATATGTAAGAGGCCTTGCAGAGAACAACTGATGAACATTTTGACTATAAACCGCGATGTGGAAACCGATGCAGTTTTTATTCGTGCATGCCAAGAAGAGGAGTTTCCAGAAGAGATCAGATGCCTAAACCAAGGACATGGCATAACAAATAGGAAAAGTAAGCTATTTAAGTGCACTCCTTACCTGGACGAGTTAGGAGTGCTACGTATCAAAGGACGAATCGACAGAATTGAAGGAGTAGATATGGACACTAAGCGACCCATTATACTACCGCAAAAGCATAGAGTAACGTTTCTGATTGTGGAGTACTATCACAGGAAGAATTACCATTTGCACAATGAAATTGTCGTTAACGAGGAACGACAGCGGTACTGGATAACCGGCTTACGCGCTTTAGTGAGAAAAGTCGCGAACGCCTGTGTAGCGTGCCGTATACGAGTGGCCCGACCAACGCCACCAAAGATGGCCGATTTACCAAAGGAGAGGTTATCGCCGCACACACAACCATTCACCTTTACTGGAGTGGCCCATTTGAAGTCGCAGTGGGCCGCAGGCACGAGAAGAGATGGGGTGTGTTATTCACATGCCTTACGACCCGAGCGGTACACCTAGAAATTGCTACATCACTGTCAACCGACTCATTTCTCTGCGTATTGAAGGCGTTTGTAGCCAGAAGAGGGGTGCCGCGTACCATACTATCGGACAATGGTACAAATTTTAGAGGAGCCAGCCGCGTATTGAAGGAGCACATAGAACGGATATCAACTTCGGCTGTGGAACAGCAGTATCCAACGTTGGAGTTCAAGTTTAACCCTCCCAGTTCACCGCACATGGGCGGCGTTTGGGAGCGACTGGTACGTTCTACTAAATCTATACTTTCAGAAATATGGCCAAAGGCCGGCCTTAAGGAAGAGGTGTTAAGAGGAGCCTTTGCTGACGTAGAGCAAATTTTGAATTCAAGGCCTCTGACGTATGTGCCTTTAGAAAGCGCCGAATCGGAAGCATTAACGCCGAACCACTGCCAAGGGCAGTTCTAGTGGCCTACGTGAGAGCGGTTCACTGCAACAGTCTGGGCCGCAACTCGCAAAAGGGTATCGTGTTGCCAGCCAAATTGCCGACCGTTTCTGGAAGAGGTGGCTAAAAGAATATCTACCTACAATCACAAGGCGCACGAAATGGTTCCAACCACAGCTCAAGCCGGTACCCAACGCGCCCCTGGTTTTTATTCTCTCTCATTCGAAGAAGAACAGTTAGAATTTACTTTGTCTTTGCTTGCACTTATGACAGAGCGGCGGCCCGCTATGACGGCGCGCCAGTCACAGAAAATTAGGCAAGCACGAAAGACGTGAAAAGGAGAGAAAAACACAAATGTAAGATAAAATAGAAACATGTGAGAAAATTGAATTAACATTGAAATAAAGATTTCAGCCAACCGATCCAACCGATCGATATGCCCACAAATTGTGCAACTGAATATACAACACAAACCGGCGTTTAATTGTTTGGTTAGAGGGCTCGGGGTATATGTTCGACTCCCGAACCTTTTTTGGAGCTGTCCCACGTCACGACCTGAACATTTTCTACAACTACTGTGACTGGCATCTAAGCATGATGCTGGTGCTTCGCTAACTGATATAGCTGGTTCGTTGAGCTGCTCTGCTCTATTTATTCGGACTTGACTTAGTTGTTTTGTAGAATTTCGAGTCCATGCTGGGTGCCAATGACAAATGTTTTTCCTTCGCTTTTGGTGAACAGTTGCTTACTACGAGCTTTATACTAGACACATTTATGTCATTCTCACAATTTGGGCAATGCTTTTCCTTTTCTAGTAGAGCTTCCAAACAGGATTTATGAAAAATGTGTTTACAGGGAGTACAGAAACATGTTTGCGTGTTGTCCAAAACCAAGAAACAAATTTTGCATATGTCTTCTGCTGCAGTGTCCGTATTTGGTGGACTATGTTGAACTAGAGCCATTCTTCTTTTAAATTATTTTCCTAAAAGTGACATGACTGGGTACATGATTTGAAATCGTAACTAGCTAAATGAACCTTAAGAATATTGGTAACTTTATTATTTTTGTTTTTGGGCTATTGCATCTACAAATTCGTTTCTTTTAGTCAGGCTTTGGCCTTTTGAATCTTCCGATGGGCAAGGCTATACTATCTGTATTACCAAGATCCAGACACCAGAACATTTAATCATCCACATCTTACTATAAAACAATTTGTTCGTGTTCTCTTCGATTTCTTTAGACGTTCAGCAGTCGTAACGTTCTTGCTTTTAACTTTGCGGCTGAATATTCCTAACAGGAACATCGGCTTCGCCAAGCAGACTTAAACCGTGCAGGTTCATTCATCCGCCTAAGTTAAACCATAATATAGTCTAACAAAATCGACGAAAAATTTGAAACCTCATGTTTTGATCTGAGGACTTTCCTGATATACTTGAACTAAACACTTTATATCCTTAGCGTAGAACTACATACTTCCTAAGTGGTCTGCTGTCAAAATAACCACATGCCGGAACTTAAATGAACTTCTTGTCTATATCTAATATTGTCAAGGAGTTGAGTATGCTTTTTATCCTGCCCCACGTTGGGCGCCAAAGATTTTTATGTATCCTTTCTATTCGGTCTGCTGTCAAAATAACCACATGCCGTAACTTAAATGAACTTCTTGTCTATATCTAATATTGTCAAGGAGTTGAGTTCGCTTTTATTCTGCCCCACGTTGGGCGCCAAAAATTTTTATGTAACCTTCCTATTCGGCTCCTCTCTGTGCGCCATAATTTTTATACCCTTGCAAAAAGGGTATATTAATTTTGGTCAGAAGTGTGCAACGCATAGAACGAAGCATCTCCGACCATACAAAGTATATATGTAGAATTGGAATTATTCTGGTTATTTAGTTCAATATTATTTAAGGATGTGATTTCCTTATTTAAACTTTTTTATTATTTATTAACAATGTTTCTTTGTGTTAAGAATACATATATTTATTAATTATTATAATGGCCTTAGCTAAAAATTTGGGTGTGCGATGTGATCGAGGCGAGAGTACGATTGCGAGTGCTTTTCGATCGACGCTTCTGCTTTATTTTCATGAGTGAGTCGACCAGATAGGTACGGCCGCTGCGTGTCGTTCTGTCTCGTTCACTCGGTACCAAACGATTGCCATGATTATGCCTGCCTGACACTTCATTTCCTACAATCGGCTGTCCTGACAAGTCATTCCACCCGAATGATCCTAACCAAGGTTTCATGAACTCAGCCACTGTTGAGGTCTTACAAGGTCCTTCACCGTTGCCAACCTTCTCGACCTCGTATCGACCGTGCCTATTCACCTTCGTAACTTTATATGGTCCTAAGTATTTACCTCTCAACTTTAGACCTGTCCCATACTGCGTACGTCTAATCGCCACTAACTCGTTTAAATTGTATTTTGTTTCACATATCCTGTTTTTGTCGAACGTTCTTTTCATTTCCTGCTGTATTTCATCTATATTCTTTCGAGCCTCCGCTCTAATCTCATCACGACCACAGTCTATTTCTTCTATTAACGAATCGGTTATCAGCTTTCTCATTTTGGGATCATCAGGACTACGCATCTCTATTCCTGTCAAAATCTTAAAAGGTGTAACTCTTGTACTTCTTGGAGCAGTATTATTAATAAATTGTTGCACACGACCTACATACTTGTACCAGTTTCCCTCATTCTCTTGACTTAACTTTGAAATCATTGGAACTATTATCTTATGCATCCTTTCTACTTGGCCGTTGCCACGGGGTACACCTGTTGCTATCAGTAAATGCTGTATATCCTGTCTGTTACAATATTCCTTAAACGCATTGGACGTGAATGTTGCTCCCCTGTCAGAAATTATTTTCATCGGGTTACCAAAAATTATGGCCTGCCTTTCAAGAGAACTAAGTACTTCCTCGACTCCTGTTCCACGAGTCGGATACAACCATACAAATTTAGAGAACCCATCAACAATAAAGGGTATATGATTGTAACGCTTTGTTGTGACCTCCATCGGGCCAACGTGATCAATGTGATATGTCATCAATGGCTGATCTCCTTTACTTATTGGCATCAAATATCCTTCCTTTTTGCCGGTCTTGGCATTAACAATAAGACATTCCACGCAACACTCAACAACACGGACTACCTTCTCTTTTAATTTTGGAATATAATACGATTTTTCTACGATATCTTGAGTCTTTCTAGCTCCAAAATGTCCTTGTTTATGTGCAATCTGTATTATTTCCTTTTCCATCTGCGAGGGAACGACAATAAGTTCTCGATTAGGGTCCTTTAACAATATTTCGTTTTCAATGTAAAAATCTTCATATCCTTTCTGTTGAACTAAGCTCCTAATCAATTTAGTCCAATCATCTGACAACTGTGCTTCCTTTAATTTATGGGTTATAGTGTCAGTTAGCAGAAAACAAGATAAACGGCTCAAGGCATCCACATGCCGCATCTTTGAACCTGAACGATGTTCGATCTGATAATCGAAATCTTGTAGATACATTGCCCAACGTGCTACACGCAATGGAACCTCTTTCTTTTTCATTGTCATCGTGAACGCATTACAATCTGTGACAATCTTAAATCTCAATCCTAACACATATATACGCCACTTTATTAATGCTCCAATAACTGCTAAAACCTCAAGTTCATATGAATCATACTTCTCTTCGCAAGGTTTAGTTTTCCGACTCATATATTGTACCGGATGGAATAAACCATCTTCTGAATCTTTCTGTAAAAGCGCAGCTCCGAAACCGTGTTTCGAGGCATCAGTGTCAATTTCAGTCTCTAGCTTAGGATTGTATAGCTTTAAAACAGGACCTTCAATTGCTCAAACGCTACCATTTGCAATTCTTTAAACTCAAACTTGTTGTCCTTTCGCAAAATGTCAGTTAAGGGCTTAGCTGTTACTGCGTATCCTTCGATAAATTTACGGAAATACGATGTTAACCCTAAAAATCGTTGAACTGACTTCTTATCATGTGGGATCGGGAATCTTGAAACGGCATCAGTCTTCTCCTTACTTGGCTTAATACTTCCATTTTCAACTATATAGCCCAAAAAATTTACTTTACTCTCCAGTATCTGACATTTCTCCCAGTTTATTCTCAACCCATTTTCCGCAGCTATCTTCAACACCCTTTTAAGTTTAATTAGACCATCATTCACGCTAACACTTGGTATAATTATATCGTCCATATACACCACTGCATCTCCATTCTTTACTGATTCTCTCATTACTGCCATTATAAATCTGGTAAAAACTGCTGGAGAGTTGGAAATTCCGAATGGTACGTACAGGAATTCATACTGACCATTCTGAGTTACGAATGCAGTGTACTTCTGAGATTTTTCCTCAACAGGAACATGGAAAAACCCGTTTGTTAGATCTAAAGTAGTGTAAACCAACGCACTTTGAAGTTTTTCTAATACGGTGTCCATCTGTGGCATAGGAAAATTATCTCGGACCACTTTCTCATTTAGCTTTCTGTAATCGCAGCACAGACGCTTTTTCCCATTCTTCTTTGTTACAAGTACAACAGGCGAAGCATATTCGGAAAAACTTGGCCTTATTATCTTCTCCTCTAACCATTCTTGTACTATACTATCAACGATTTTCTGATCAGACTCTGCTAGACGCCTTGGATGCTGATAAACTGGCAACTCATCCGTTAGTACAATCTTCATTTCTATAGGAGTATTTGTATTTCTAATGGGTTTGTAACTATTAATCAACTTCTTGACTTCACTACCGATTTCTGCAGTGATATGTGACAATTCACTCTTGATTTCCAATTTATTCTGTTCTGCACTGTGCATACACATACTTTCAAATTCCTTAAACAACTCAGATTTATTCGCGTTACACAGTGATTCTTTTCTGTTGATGCTCACAAACTTTGTACCTTTCTTGGTAACAACCAAATCGACGTGATCTAATATGGTTCTACCCAAAATTGCCTCATATGCCATGTCTTCATCAGGAACGATATGAAACTCGACTTCCATCTCAATGCCATCTATCTTGACAGTTATGCTAAAACTACCAAAAGTCATCACATGACTTCCACCAATGCCTTTAAGGGTCTTCGAATATCCAGTTAATGACTTAATTCCGAGTTTAACAAACACGCTTTTACGTATAAGACTCAAATTTGCTCCTGTATCAATTAGACCGTTGAACTTAATCGATTTATAAATTACCTCTTTCAACTCCAAACCCGAATAAGTAAATTTACCTGATGCTTTTATTAATTTATCCTCTACAACATTGGTGCTTTCAACTTTGGTGGTATCTTTATCTTTACATTCAAACGAACGATGGCCTGTTTTGCCACATTTAAAACAAGTAAACGTTTTCTTGTTACAGTCTCTCATCATGTGTGAAGGATCACCACACTTAAAACATTTGCGATCATCTTTTGTTGTCGAATTTTTCTCTCTATTATCTCTACCTTGCTTGTGAACAGATGAATCGAATGTTGTTTTCTTTGACGACTTTCTAGGATCATAGGATTTTAAGTAGGTCTCTATTTGAACTTTTAACGCATCCACTGTTCTCGCCTGATATAATAATGCCTTATTTGCTCTCATGTCTGGTATACCTTCTACGAAATACTCGATTAAACTTTCGTCATCCAAATCGATTGGCTTTGCGATTTCCATTAACGAATACAAAAACTCATACAAGTTCTCACCTCTCTTTAACTGTCGATTGCTCAGTCTTCTATGAACTTCTGCTGATGAAACCTTTACTCTAAATTCGTTTTTCAAAGCTACTTTCAGGGACTCCCAACTACAAATATCTCTCTTACTACGTATAAACGATAATGCAGCTCCCTTTAACAATTGTTTTGCAGACACAAAAAGCTGTAACTGACTCCACTGTACGGTTAAAGCGCATTCTTCTAGCTCCCTAATCCATTGTACAACATCAATCGAACCTAAACCGCAAAACTCTGAAACGCTTCCCTCCACATCTTTTAGTGTGAACCATGACCTTTGCCCATCTGTGTTCGGGACTTCTCGAATTGTTCTAGCCGAGGCGAAATCTGCCTCCTGCCCGTCATTCTCAATTTCTATTAGATCGTAGTGAGCGAGTAGACGCGTTTGCAGCTCTGCTTTAAGGCCTGTAGTCTCTAGCCCTAACTCTCTCAATTTAGTGCGCAACTCTTCAATACGCAACGTTAGAATCTCACCTCGATCCATTTCACTCAATTACAGTTATATTGCTTAACAAGATTGGTGTAGTAATATATAGGTAGTATTAATCAATCAAATTTGTTACGACTTAACAAGATTTACACACTATGTTAATGTAAGTCAAATTGTGTTAGGTTATGGTTTAATTCAGACGATTCTTAGAAATGTGCTCTCTGCAGCTCGCATCAATTTCGTCGATATTTTTGCCACCGGTCTGGTTTCGCTGTGCAAGCAAAGTAACTCACACTCAAGACAATAATTAAACAGCTCACCCAACTATAGTCGTCCTGCTCTATGGGGCCACTCAATATCTCTGTAGCAACTGTTCGGTTCGCTCTCTGTTGCCACTCACTCTGTTGTCGCTACTCACTCGGCTGTTTTCCACTCGTTCTCGTGATCTCTCTTTGTCTGCTTCCACACCAATTGTCTCAACTTCGTGTCTGCTGCCTTCTCGTTTGGTCTTGTCGGCGTCGTCTGCTTTTGTAACGGTTTCTGTTCTCCGCTTTCTGTTCTCCTTTGGTTTTCCGTTTCCACAGTGAACACTAGTTATCACCAACTTCGTGCTCTCTGTCTGCTCTCTCCGTCTGTCTGCTTCCACAGTGAACACTGGTTATCATCAACTTCGTGCCCTCTGTCTGCTCTCTCCGTCTGTCCGTTTCCACAGTGACCACTGGTTATCATCAACTTCGTGCCCTCTGTCTGCTCTCTCCGTCTGTCTGCTTCCACAGTGAAAACTGGTTATCATCAACTTCGTGTCCGCTGTCTGCTCTCTCTTTTTCCTCTCGAGTCACCACCCTTCTCGAGCTGCTCTCAACTTCAGCCGCCGACTTTTGCCGAAACGGCGCCAAAATTCTGGGTGACGCTCTTCTTGCGTCGTCCGACCGTTCACCGTCTCACCGTCCACTCGTCGCCTCTCGTACAGTCACGCCAACTTCCACTAGTTTTTTGAACTTGTAGTGGTTGCGTCGTTTGAAATTCGTTCGCCAACAACCTTGACTTTGTATATATATTACACGTTAATGCATGCAATTTTAACAATTTTCTGTTCATTTGCGAACTTTACACACACACACAGACACGATTTTCACTAATTGTCTTGGGCCAGAAATCTCGGTTGAGCCCCCCAGTTTGTAGAATTGGAATTATTCTGGTTATTTAGTTCAATATTATTTAAGGATGTGATTTCCTTATTTAAACTTTTTTATTATTTATTAACAATGTTTCTTTGTGTTAAGAATACATATATTTATTAATTATTATAATGGCCTTAGCTACAAATTTGGGTGTGCGATGTGATCGAGGCGAGAGTACGATTGCGAGTGCTTTTCGATCGACCAGATAGGTACGGCCGCTGCGTGTCGTTCTGTCTCGTTCACTCGGTACCAAACGATTGCCATGATTATGCCTGCCTGACACTTCATTTCCTACATATATATTCTTGATCAGCACGACGAGACGAGTTCAAATAGCCATGTCCGTCCGTCCGTCTGTCCGTCCGTCCGTCTGGATCAACGCAAACTCCTCCTAGACCGTAAGAGCTACAGAGCTGAAATTTTGCGCATAGGCTTGTATATACTGCAGGGGTTGTATATCTCGGATTTAGCCGGAACGTACCACTATATCATATAGCTCCTATACAAACCCTAAAGTCACGAACAGTGACTTTTCTCAATAACTTCGTTATTTTCTGTGCTATTATCGTGAAACTCGGCACCGGTATCCAATAAACCTAATTCCGTGAACGTAAGAAATGAGACTTCTGCATAGCTCCTATTATCGTTGTCTTTTCTAAAAATTGTCTTAACGTGTGTTTAGACAAGGGTTAGTCAGATCTGAAAATTCTGTCTTTAACAGTAAGGTAATGTTGAAAACGCTCAGGATATGACAAAAATCTTAGTGGGAGTTTGTGAGACTTTCGTACGTTTACTTTATAATTCACAATGCTGATACTTTGTTGAACGTTTTCCGAGTAACTATTGCGGGAGCATCCGACGTTGTCTGGATGCACCCTTCGGTCGGTTTTCCGCTAAATTTTTTATACAATCTTGACATTAAGGCTTGTAAACATTTGCCGTGCCGTGCCGTGCGTTCCTCTAGACAATTTGGCATGTGTGGCCGGCTTCTCGACAATTCCAACAAACGAACTTCCCTTGCACAGCGGCAACTTCATATTCCTCGTCTGGGTCTGGAACTATTTTATTATCTTCGGTTTCCTCTTCTTGTATTTTAAAAATTTGTCTGCGTCCATTCGCTTTGGCGTTTGAAATTACTTTTGCTTGAGGGCAGAGCTCTTGTGTTAGATTTTCTTGCATTTGTACTAATCTACGAAGGTGACCTATTGATGCGATGGATTGATATAGTAACTTTTGTCGTATCTCTGGCAACAGGTTATTTTGTAAAATTTTCATCAGCTCCTCTTCATCAAACTTTATACCGAACTATTCAATTAAAGAAGCTACCTCATTGTAAAAACAAACCAAAGATTCTCCAGCTTTTTGCTTCCTCGCACGAATCATTTCTTTGCTCATAAAATCTGATCGATAGTCTTTATATTGCTGACGAACAGCTGAACAAAACTCGCTACGATTCGAGGGACTTGCTTGTGATATCTCCAATACCACTCGCGGCCTTTTCCTCCAAATAATATTTTAATGTGTTTACACACCATAATAAAATCACTATCAAGAGTTTTCCTCCTTCCTATAAATAAATTCTTCTACTCCTAGACCTTTCGTAGATCCGTCAAAACGTAGATTCCAGTTCTGCATTACATTTGCCATTTTTGCATTTTGAACAGTTGTAGGGCAGGGCGAAGTGATCAGAGATCGGGTTTGGACCGTGTCTAATGGGACTTCTCGCTGGCCTAAATTCATAGTTAACGACGATACTACACGAGAAACTGTTTGTTCTATCATATTTTGTATGACCGTATAATCGATCTCTCGATTAGGACGAATATTATTACCACGATTGGGTCTTGCTCTTCGCTGATTAGGCATGGTTCTAGGTAGTTGAGGCTTCGGTTGATTACTACTGTGACTGGCATCTAAGCATGATGCTGGTGCTTTGCTAACTGATGTAGCTGGTTCGTTGAGCTGCTCTGCTCTATTTATTGGGACTTTACTTAGTTGTTTTGTAAAATTTCGAGTCCATGCTCGAGAAGTGCTGGGTGCCAATGACAAATGTTTTTCCTTCGCTTTTGGTGAACAGTTGCCTACTACGAGCTTTATACTAGACACATTTATCTCACTCTCACAAATTGGGCAATTGGGCAAGGCAAACATGTTTGCGTGTTGTCCAAAACCAAGGAACAAATTTTGCGTATGTCTTCTGCCGTATTTGTTGAACTAGAGCCTTTCTTTTTTAAATTATTTTCCTAAAAGTGACATTACTGGGTGCATGATTTGAAATCGTAACTAGCTAAATGAACCTAAAGAATATTGGTAACTTCATTATTTTTGTTTTTGGGATATTGCATCTACAAAAATCTGTATTACCAAGATCCAGACACCAGAACATTTAATCATCCAAATCTTACTATAAAACAATTTGTTCGTGTTCTCTTCGATTTCTTTAGACGTTCAGCAGTCGTAACGTTCTTGCTTTTAACTTTGCGGCTGAATATTCCTAACAGAAACATCGGCTTCGCCAAGCAGACTTAAACCGTGCAGGTTCATTCATCCGCCTAAGTTAAACCATAATATAGTCTAACAAAATCGACGAAAAATTTGAAACCTCATGTTTTGATCTGAGGACTTTCCTGATATACTTGAACTCAACACTTTTTATCCTTAGGGTAGAACTACATACTTCTAAAGTGGTCTGCTGTCAAAATAACCACATGCCGGAACTTAAATGAACTTCTTGTCTATATCTAATATTGTCAAGGAGTTGAGTATGCTTTTATCCTGCCCCACGTTGGGCGCCAAAAATTTTTATGTAACCTTGAACCGTGCAGGTTCATTCATCCGCCTAAGTTAAACCATAATATAGTCTAACAAAATCGACGAAAAATTTGAAACCTCATGTTTTGATCTGAGGACTCTCCTGATATACTTGAACTCAACACTTTATATCCTTAGGGTAGAACTACATACTTCTAAATTGGTCTGCTGTCAAAATAACCACATGCCGTAACTTAAATGAACTTTTTGTCTATATCTAATATTGTCAAGGAGTTGAGTATGCTTTTATCCTGCCCCAAGTTTGGCGCCAAAAATTTTTATGTAACCTTCCTATTCGGCTCCTCTCTGTGCGCCATAATTTTTATACCCTTGCAAAAAGGGTATATTAATTTTGGACAGAAGTGTGCAACGCATAGAACGAAGCATCTCCGACCATACAAAGTATATATATTCTTGATCAGCACGACGAGACGAGTTCAAATAGCCATGTCCATCCGTCCGTCCGTCCGTCTGGATCAACGCATACTCCTCCTAGACCGTAAGAGCTACAGAGCTGAAATTTTGCGCATAGGCTTGTATATACATACTGCAGGGGTTGTATATCTCGGATTTAGCCGGATCGGACCACTATATCATATAGCTCCTATACAAACCCCAAAGTCAGGAACACTGACTTTTCTCAATAACTTCGTTATTTTCTGTGCTATTATCGTGAAACTTAATATTAGAGAGTTTATTACGCCTATAAGCGACTATGCCAAATTTGATCAAGATCGGGTGACTACATCATATAGCTCCCATAGGAACGATCGGTCGAAAACAGTGACTTTTGTAAATAACTTCGTTACTTTTAACGCGATTGCTTTCAAATTAAACATTTGTTAGTTTGATATATCTCTTAATGACTGTGCCGAATTTGATAAAGATCGGGTGACTATATAATATAGCTCCCATAGGAACGATCGGTGGAAAACAGTGACTATGATCAATATCTTCGTTATTTCCTATGATTGTAGGCCATTCTTTCGCAAACATAAGCCTTTTTAGATAAAACGTTCTTCCACATTGATGGCTAATAGGTAAGGAAAGAGTTACCAAAAAAAGTTGCAAGGGTATACAAACTTTGACGCGGTCGAAGTTAGCCCCGGCCCTCTGGTTATATAATCGGTTCTCCTATCGCAGCGACAATATATCAATCGATAACCGAAAGAAAGCGGTAGGTGAATTGCAGCAGATTGAGATCCTCTGGTTGCGTAGCTCTTGCGGGGTGGAGGGGGCTTGTTTGCTGAATCTTTAATTATAATTTTATTAGGATCTCTACTAAAACTAACTTTAAATGAAAATCGAATGACTGGCAGAAAATACTTACGAACACAGTAAAGAATTCATATTAAAAAAAAAAAACGGAAGAAATGAAGGTGTATTCTTTTTGTTCACAAGCTAGCGGTTACTGAGGTCAAGATGTAGATGGACCTTGTCAGTTCTATACCCTCCCAACCATGAATCTTTGTTGTTATTTGTAAAGATTCCCAAAAAAAAAAGTTATCGATATCAACTCATCTACTCATGTTACTACTAAAATTAATTATAAAGCTTAAGCAATCATATTCAAATTCATTATAATTTCAGATAGAAGCAATTCTTGTTTTACACAATAAATTTTAAAGAAATATATACAGACTAATTTTAAACAGCTGGTGTGGTATGACTCAACATTTTGAGATTCCGAACTTTCAGACTTGCAAAACAATGGAACTCAAAGTAAATTAAACTATTGAATAAGAGGGACTAAACTAGTAGTATAAAAGAGAGCTTACTAGTTACTTATAATTAATTTTTGTAGACGATTACGGAATAGAAAAATATAGAAGGGATACAGTTTTTCTTTAATTCGTTAGAGTTATTTTAATTAATTAGTTATTTTCAAGCGGCACAAATTTACTCATTAATTTTCATTTCTCTTCAAGTTATTATTATTTACATTATTTACGGAAATCTATATATATATATTTTTTTTTTTTTGTTGATCACAAAACGCTGAAACAGAAATTACATCAACAAATCAGAGTATCAATTGACTACCATCTCCCATAGTTCACAAAAACTTGGTTGAAAGTCGACGAATTGATACCGCTTAATACACTAGGCACTTACCCCATAGTTTATTTGCTGAAAGGCCTTCCATCGATGCACTGTGGGAGGGTGTTTATATGATGATTTCTCCTTCGCGCTTTAGGACCACCATTAAAATCCGTTCTCTTACTTTGCTTTTACATTTACTCTATTTTACTTTACTCTCGATTGAATTATTTAATATAACCTTAACGATACTTTAATTGATTCAATATTTGACTTATTTACATTCTCGCTTATTTTTTTTTTTTTTTTTTTTTTTTTGGTTAACTTGATTAGGATCAGAAAGGAAAAATATCTGCACTTAAAGATTTCGTTCAAAAGGATGTTAATTTAAAAAAAAATCGAGGTGGTCACATGGAATGCGCTAAATCGGGCAACAGCAAGCAGTATCCAGAATTTGGCTAAAAGACAAGCTTTGTCTGGGTCAGCAGCGGCAGAAGGTTAGGTAGGCCACTGCCTTGCCGTACAAAAAATCCGTTTCACCGAAGGTTAGGACACCTTTCAGGAAATGAGACACTCTGGCCGCACCGTAAGCCCTAACTTAGAAACGTTGTGGCACTGCCGGTGGTTTGTTGGTGGTGTCTTTTCAATGTCCGAATGCCAATTCCTGAAGGTAACGACAACCAGAAATTCCAAAAATGGGTATTTGAAAACTCACCGTTTTTTCCAAAAAATAATCCTCACAAACGAAAGCTATCAGCAATATTGGCCAGAAAATGTAAGGTTTCCAATCTAGGATATAGAGTAAGATGCAGATGGCGGCGGGGTAAAAATTCTAATTAACCTACATACCTGCTATAATTTATAACCAAAGATTTCGGCTACAGCTTTTTTTTCACAACTTTTCTCTTCAGTTTTCAAATGAAATGAAGCATAAAAAAAAATCAAGCGCGTTGCCACCTCAAAAAAACCGATAGATCATTTATCGCTATCCCATATTATATTGATCGATACCAATATTTTTATTTATTGATTGATCGCTATTGGCAAAGTGGCGCGTAAAGTCGTTAAATTTAAAAATTTGAATGTTTAAACTAGCGCAGCGTAGGAATCGAAAAAACAAACAGTAAAAATATAAAATTTTTTATAAACATACATGTTCGAAACGCGAATGAACTCGTCTCGTCGTCCTGATCAAGAATATATATACTTTGTATCAGCGGAGATGCTTCGTTTTAAAATTAATATACCCTTTTTGCAAGGGTATGAAAATGAATAGAGCAAATTAAGTATACTTACAGTGGAGAGCAAAAGTGAATACATATTTGCAAGTTTAGGTTAGGTTTTTAGTTTTCATGTCCTTGCGAATTTTAGTGTTCTATATATCCTTTTTTGTGCAAATATGTACTCACTTTTGCTTTATATTATAAATATTTAAAAAAATGTGATTATAGGTATTATTCTTATTCTCAGTGAACACGATTTCAATTTATTAAATTAAAATGATAAATGGTTACAATAAAATCTGAAACCGCTATTTTCTTGGTGGCAACTAAGATAGTACCGTTAGTGCTTATTTCGAAATGCTTCCTTAAAAAACCAAAAAATAGTATTTATAACTTTTAATTAATCTTACAGTTTCTGTGTTGTAAACATTAGGAGTATTTTAAATAAGACCGCTCCTCGTCTCAGTGAATTTCCCCGATAACCGAATTTGGGCACACTAAAAGGGTATAATACGCTAAGGCGGGGTACGGGCACACTCTCTTGAATATAGTGAATAAGACCGCATGTGCACTTAATTTGAAAATAAATAAAATCCGGAAATATAAAATCAATCCCAAGGGATTAATTACTTTAAAAAGTAGAGAGTTTACAAATCAGGTGTGGGGTTTGCCCTAAAAAACGTATTTTCATGAAATACACCGAGATTATTAAATTAAACAAAACCGCATTGTTTGAGTTGCTAGCGGCCAAGGAAGTACCTTGCGACAAAGAAGCGTCAATTTACCAATTGCGAGCATTGGTAAAACAAGTCATGGCACAGAATCAGTCTGGAGAGAGTGATGTACCCGAAGAGCAGGCAGTCAGCCCAGCAGTGTCTGCAAATGTGCTTGCCGGACAACTTGTGGATGTTGGTCCGGAGCCTCTTATTGAGCAGCGCGGCGTGGGAAACATTGAGCAGCCAAGTACACCGGATCAAGTGGGTGCTAGCCAGTCGCCGACGATGTCTCGTGAGACCTCTGTAGGACCAGACGCGAACGTGCATGTTCGTGAAAGCGCACAAGCGAGCGAAACCGACGAATTGTCTTCGATTCTTAGTAGCATCGAATTGTATACAGCACGTAAAAACCTGGCGGAGCTAAAAACACGTGTTATGGAGCTGGAGGAGAACTTAGGCGGACCGGAATATAATTGCCGCATGAACTTGAAAGATGTCGAAACTACTGTACCTAAATTCTCTGGTGATGGTGATCTGTCCATTCACGTATGGATTCGTGAGCTGGAGAAAGCAGCAAGAGTGTATGTACTGAGTGATGCCCAATGTTGGTCGTTGGGCAACCGACTGCTGGAGGGATCTGCTAAAGCATACATGACATATGAAAAGACTGCAACCTGGAGCGAGCTGAAGGATGCCCTTGTGAAGGTATTTGGCCTACAAATGACAAACTACGAGATTGCTAACCAGATGAGGAAGCGCTCAATTGGCAAAGGAGAGTCACTCTTGCAGTATTTCATCATTATGCGAAATATTGCTCAGCAGGGCAATTTTGAAGACACCGATGTGGTCAAATACATTGTTGACGGACTACAAGATCGAACCGGATTGTCAGCTCCTTTGTATTATTGTACTTCTCTGAATGAATTGCGAGAGAAGATGATGCGTTTTCAATCAGTTCAGCCACCAGCCAAAAACTACGTTCCTCAGGCTCGTCAGACTTCAGACCGTTTGCAGGCCATTACGCCTGCTGCAAAGGATAAGAGATGTTTCAATTGCCGCCAGATTGGTCACTTAATGTTTGACTGTCCACGCCCGGAGAGACCAAAAGGAAGTTGCTATCGGTGCTTCAAAGTGGGCCATCAGTACCGGAATTGTCCAATGCGAACCCAGATCGCCGCCATGAGCTCTAGTGAAGACCCGGACACCATTGATGATAAGTCATTTATTCAATTAGTAAGTTTAAGAATATCTTGTAAAGAGGGATGCACTGATGTTAATAATATTTTTGCCCTATTAGATTCCGGAAGCCCAGTAAGTTTTGCCAGTAGAGCGTTGATGCCGCATTTAGATTGCGATAAATTAGTTAAAAGTTCTTTTCATGGACTGAGCGGTGGCTCTATTCTGACTTTTGGAACAGTCAAATGTTTAGTTCTGTTTTGCAAAAAATATTATGAAATTCAATTTTTAGTTATTCCCGATAATATTATGCCGACGCAACTACTTCTTGGTAGAGACGCCTTGAATAAAATAGGTCTTAAGTTCTCATTGATTGAAAATGTAAGAAAGTATGAAAAGAATTCTGCATCATTAAAGAGTACCATTGCTTTTGTTTACAAATCCTTCTGTGCATCCCTGTTTACTAAATATCCTAAGCATAATACCATTAGTAATAACACCACTGATCTAGATAGTAATTGTAATAACCCTAATGTAAACACGAATGCATCCCCGTTTCGAGAATGGCTAACAGAGTTGCAAACTGTTTGTGCAACGCTGTCAGATACCGGGAATACTACTGTTGGCAGTGAATTTGGATTAGCCGCGATGCGTGAGTGCCGAGACATTGTGCATGAGCATTACATTGACCGATTTTCAATTAATTACGGGTTGCCTAAATATATGATGAGAATATGTCTGACAGATACAACACCATTTCATAGTAGTCCTAGAAGGTTATCATATTATGAAAGAGGAATCGTTTCTAAAACGGTTAGTGAGTTGTTAGCCAATAATGTAATCCGACCAAGCAACTCCCCCTATGCGTCCGCCATCGTCCTAGTGCGAAAAAAGGATGGCAACATACGAATGTGCGTTGATTATCGAGGTTTAAATAAGAAGACTGTGAGGGATAATTTTCCATTGCCTTTGATAGAAGATTGCCTAGAATACCTGGAGAGCAAGACCGTTTTCTCCGTCATAGATTTGAAAAGTGGCTTTTACCATGTAGGCATGGAAGAGGATTCAATTAAATACACAGCATTCGTTACACCCGATGGGCAGTTCGAATATCTGAGAATGCCTTTTGGTCTAAAGAACGGACCAGCTGTATTTCAGAGATTTATATCGAACATACTTAGTGATATGATTAGAGATCGAGAACTTGTAGTATATATGGACGACATTATTCTTGCCACCCGCACTGTAGATCAGCATCTTAAGTTGTTAGCAAAACTGTTAGATCGTTTTATTCAGTACAATTTAGAGCTCAATTTGAAGAAAAGCATTTTCCTACAGAAGAGCATAGATTATTTAGGATATGAAGTCAGTGAAAAGGGAATTTTACCAAATAATACACATTTAAAAGCTATTCAAGAATACCCAGAACCACTTAACAGCAAAGCGTTACACTCGTGCTTAGGCTTATTCTCTTATTTTCGCAAATTTGTTCCGAATTTCTCCAGCATAGCTAAACCGTTAACTGAGTTGCTTAAACAAGGTGGTCCATTTCCGATGAACAAAACCGCTAAAAATGTATTTCTTACATTAAGATCCGCCTTATCCAGTCCGCCTGTATTAGCTATCTTTAACCCTAACTACGAAACTGAGTTGCATACTGACGCCAGTTCAAATGGCTTCGGTGCCTCTTTGATGCAAAGACAGACTGATGGCAAAATGCATCCAGTCTCTTATTATTCCCGAAAGGCGACAGCCGCCGAGTCCCGTTATCACAGTTTTGAGCTTGAAACTTTGGCCATAATATATGCCGTGCGCCGATTTCGCGTTTATTTAGAACACAGACCATTTTTGATCGTTACCGATTGTAATTCATTGGTCCAAACCTTGAGTAAAAATCAATAAATCCCCGCATTGCGCGGTGGTCGTTGGAATTGGAAAACTTTGATTATACCATTGCTCACAGACCCGGTTCAAACATGGGCCATGTAGATGCATTAAGTCGGCAAACCGAGTTGTTAGAGAATATTGTAGAAGGTGATTTTGATCCTTGCGATTTATTAGTGAAGAGAGACCAGAATGCCCCAATTGAACCTTGTGAACCGCATATTACTTTTGAGGAAAGTTGCGTAAAACCGTGTGAGATAGACCCGTGTGAGATAAAACCGTTTGAGACAAAACCGTGTGAGATAGACCTGTGTGAGAAAAACCCGTGTGAGAAAAACCCGTGTAAGATAGACCCGTTTGAGAAAAACCCGTGTAAGATAGACCCGTTTGAGAAAAACCCGTGTAAGATAGACCCGTGTGAGATAAACCCGTGTAAAATAGAACCATGTGCTCCTTTAGGGAAGAATTATTTAGGACCGTTCGGGACAAACCCGTGTGTTCATTTAGCGAAGAGTTGTTTCAGACCGTGTGAGCTATGTTTAGAAAGAAGTCGGCTAAAACTGGTTAAGAATAAACCTTGCGTTTCTTTAAATGAAAGTTCTGTTGATCCGAGATTGAGTAACCAAATCGAAAGAAGTGACCAGCTCGATCGAAATGAGTCGGCAAACCTGGTTGGTGTAGTGGGTGCGTCTCCGCAAGATGTTGATTTATTATTGCAGTCAGAACAAATAAGAGATCCGGATATCCGTAAACTAAGAGAAAAGTTAGAAAAATCCAATGATGTTGGATTTGAGTTAATAGATGGTATAGTGTACAAAAGAAATGCTAAGGAAAGACTGTGTTTGTATGCACCGGCTCGCATGCAAAGGGAATTAATAAGAAGGTGTCACGAGAAACTAGGTCATTTAGGCGTTGAGAAATGTGTAAACAATTTGAAAGAAAAGTACTGGTTCCCATTAATGAATCCAAAGGTTGAGTCGTTTATAAAAGATTGTCTGCCGTGTATTCTACATAGTGTTCCAAGAACTATACATAATAGAACCTTGCATAGTATTCCGAAAAGTCCGATTCCATTTGATACTATCCATGTTGACCACTTAGGTCCCTTACCGAGTGTTACATCAAAAAGAAAGCATCTTTTGGTAGTGATTGACGCATTTACAAAGTTTGTCAAATTGTATCCCGTAAATTCCACTAGTACCAAAGAAGTAACCGCCGCGTTAGAAAAATATTTTGATTATTATAGCCGACCAAGAAGAGTTATATCCGACAGAGGTACGTGTTTTACGTCGTTTGAGTTTGCTGAGTTTGTAGAAAATCGAAATATTGACCACATTAAAGTAGCGACTGCTGCCCCTCAAGCCAATGGGCAGGTCGAACGTGTGAACCGTGTGTTGACCCCAATGTTGGGAAAGCTGTCAGAACCTTTAGCCCAAGCCGATTGGTATAAATTAGTTAATCGTGTCGAGTTCGCTATTAATAACTCAGTGCAGTGTAGTACCGGTAAAACTCCGTCAATGTTGTTGTTTGGTTGCGATCAGCGAGGCCCCTTAGTAGACGAATTAACCGAGTATCTTGACGAGAAATTTAGTTCAGAAAACCCCTGTAACCTTGAGGCCACTAGGCAAGAGGCAAGTGCGAAAATTCAATTATCGCAGGAGCGCAATGAAAAGCGGTACGCCTTAAGGCATAGGGCACCATTATCCTATAGAGTCAATGATTTTGTTGCCATTCGCAATGTAGATGTCACTCCCGGGTCGTGCAAAAAGTTCGCTCCTAAATACCGTGGTCCTTATAAAATAAATCGAGTTCTTCCAAATGACCGTTACGAAGTCACCGATATTGACGATTGTCAACTTACTCAATTGCCCTACAAAGGTATCTTAGAATCAGCCCGACTCAAGCCGTGGATGCATGCGTGTGATAAAACTGTGAGTTTCTGTTTGTAATATGTATCTGATAAGCAGTATTTATATGTATATTGTATGTATTGTATATATGTATATTGTATGTTGTATGTTTGTTGAATTGTATGATCGAGGTCGATCAAATGTCAGGATTGGCCGAATGTAAACATTAGGAGTATTTTAAATAAGACCGCTCCTCGTCTCAGTGAATTTCCCCGATAACCGAATTTGGGCACACTAAAAGGGGATAATACGCTAAGACGGGGTACGGGCACACTCTCTTGAATATAGTGAATAAGACCGCATGTGCACTTAATTTGAAAATAAATAAAATCCGGAAATATAAAATCAATCCCAAGGGATTAATTACTTTAAAAAGTAGAGAGTTTACAGTGTGATAAATTTTGCTGACACGAAAAAGATATCTACAATCGAATTTTCAAAGAGTCTTACGTTAAATATAAATCAGATATTTTAACAGGTTTAATTATTAAAGATAAATTTGGTCATTCCTCCATAAAAATGAAAAATATTAGTAACGTGACGAAAGAATTGTTGATTACATCAAAACAGCACCCCCTAATATTTTCCTGTATCTGCAGCTTGTCAGGATCAACGCATTGCCTCCAAATATTAAAAACCTCGAAATTCATTTAAAGCAAGGCGATAGCTTAATAATTAAATGCGATGAAGAATATAATACTGCTGCCCGCATACACCAAGAAGAATTTAATTCCAAACCCACGTTTACGTTAATCTTCCAGCAGGATAATTTGGATAAAATAAATTATGCTACAGATAACCCTCTTCTAATTATGATTTATATGCGCAATACAATTCGTAGTTCACATCAATCCACCGAAGGCGACAAAATTCGTCAGCTCTATAATTTTGAAGATGGCACAGGTGAAGAAAGCTTCGAAGCACCTAGACATATAAAACTAGGCAATGTAACGTTAGTTGAAAATCAGTCTGATAAAAAAGATGAGGAAATTAGCTACAACGATGATGATGACGGGCTTGCACTACTATGTGTCGGTTATATAGATCTTATTAAGCTGTTTGGTCATCGTCGCAGCATGATAAAAGAAGAATTGTATTTATATCCTATTCCAGATGTGCCCAATGAGCTGCGCTTTACTGTTCAATCTGAATGGCATCTTTATACTTTGATACCAATAGCCAAAGAACTATCATTTACCAACATGGCTTTTATTACGCTTGAGTCTATTTACAATTTAAAAGATGACTATGCAATTTCTATACCATCAATGCAAGTTGAATTAAATTTTCGTTCTACTTTTCCCAATGAAAAAAATGAATATGTTTTGGTACCGCTATGTAGCTTCAACAATCTAGTCCACGAATGCATAGGACAGCAAAATATCCATCATATCTTTGAATACTTTCGACAGTGTATACAGCCTTGTAATGCCACGGGCTTAAAATCATCTATGGAAGTGGAATTGCATAAGCTCTTTGCCCAATTAATGTTCTCAGAGGGATTAAATGTTGACTTTGATTTTATTGATACTAACTTTGAGGAGGCAGCTGTTTGCAACTCCTTTCATCGATACATTTTAACCCAAAAAATGTCTAAGACATTATTTAATTCAATAGCCTTTCGGAATTTTGTTTTAGCTGTAGACGTTTGGCATACAAATACGGAGACCTCAAAACGGCATAAGGTTTTTCAGGGAGTATTGGACCCAGCAATACTTTTGTAC
The DNA here is from genome assembly GCF_018151085.1 of Drosophila tropicalis. Lineage (NCBI taxonomy): Eukaryota > Metazoa > Arthropoda > Insecta > Diptera > Drosophilidae > Drosophila > Drosophila tropicalis. The sequence goes on from NW_027173341.1 coordinate 29,779, forward strand.
CCAGGAGGTAAATACTTTATACTATTGCTAAAATCACACGAAGTAAAATATTTTTCTATTATTTCACAACAGTCCAAACAATGCGTTTTGCCGTTGAATTAGAGTATGTGGAAAAACGGAACTTCAGGTCGAATCGACAAACAATTGTGAGCATATTGAGTCAACGGAGTGGGCGAAGTGCTAGAATGCCTCTTTTACCAACATTTGCCATAATTAAAATTTGCCTTTTAGCTCCGTTAACGGAGGTCTATAATGAGCTTAAAGTTTTTCGGGAAAGTTTCATTAGCCAGAATCGTTTACTTTTTTGTGATAATCCCTTCAAGGAGCCGAGAATGATGGACTTAGCTGATATACAATGTGAAGCTTATGCCCGTTTTGACAAATTTATGAGCGATTGTGTTCGATACATTGTAGAAAAGAACGTTCACTCGGTTGAGGAAAAAAAAACAACACTTCTGTTGTGCGCTTCAAAATCTTACAAACATACTTCTAAAATTAGTGGGATGCGACTTTAATACACGTACTCCCACCAAGACAAATATTGAATTTGCGGTATGTTATTCTCACTTTAATACTCGCGTTAAAATAAGTTAATTTTTTTTTTTTTAGAACTTATGTTCAATAGCTTTTAACGTGCTAGAGTTACGAGCTCACAATATTGTGGAGAAACTTGAGGATGAAGGCTTTGAATATTTGGTGGTCAGTTCATCAACTCATACTGAACGATTAATTGATCATATGAATGCTATTAAGTTGTTGCGTGCAGTTGGAGATGATAACATGGCGCAATATTTACACGACAAGGTAAGATCTTGTTATAACGCTAATTATTCAACCCAACCCATGGCAGCTAGTGCGTCTGTCTTGGTTTAGCGTCGCCGGAAGAAGAGAAAACTTCCAGTGTGGCCTTAGGCAATCGCTACTTAAAATACTGACTTACTACTAACAATCGATACTTAAAAATACTGACATCGATATATGTGTAAACATTAAACAAAATTTATAAATAACTGACATCTTACAACTCGGCCGTCCTGACAAGGAATCGACCTCGATTCTAGTTGCTAACAAAAGGGGTAAATAATAAAATTAAGTGGCTAGTGTCGCCTTTGTTTGGATATCGGAAGTGCAATCTTCATCAGGAGTTGACCATAGCTTAAGTTTTTAGGCTGCTAGTACCCCATCATGTGGCAGTTGGGTGATCTGGAAGTTTTCTATGAACAAGGGCCACGATACCGTCTGATAACATTCTTAATAACTACGAAGTCCCCCTCATCAAAGCTAACGGCAGGGAGGTGATGCTTCGCATAATACTCAGCATTATATTCTCTGGACGTCTACCTCTGAGGCATCGACCTCCGCCGTCCTCACCCAACCGTTCGGTTAGTTCATCCACTACGACGCCTCGTTGTTTAACCCCGAATAGGAGTACGGAAGCGGCAAATTTTGTTGTGGAGTAGACGGAGTTATTCAATGCAAACTCTACGTTCGGCGGTTGTTGGACCCAATCCGCGTGGTCCAAGACACTGTTAACCCGCTCAACTTGGCCGTTGGCCCGTCGTACACTCGTTGGGGACAGACGGTACACATTTCCAAGACAGTAAAAAATGATTTACCACCCAGATGCAATCACCTAACTGAGGAATCGGAAAATGATCCGAACAGTAATTTTGTTCAACGTGCGGTAATCTACACACTTTCTCAGGGTGTTGTCCTTTTTACGTACAGGGACAATCGCGACAGCGTAAGGGGAACTACTGTGTCGAATAATGCCAGCTTTCAAGAGATCATCACAGATCTTTCGCACCTCGATACGTTCGTGGTGCAACAGACGGCGGTGACGGCAGAAAATGGGAGTTTGGCTAGTCAGATCTATTTTCATCTCATAATTCAGGAGCTTAACTAACTCTTGGGCAACTTGTACATATGCTGTTTAAATAATAGACTTTAAGTCTGCGGGTTGCTCTTACCGTTAAGTAGGCTTTATATCAAACTCTGGCTCATTGACAGCAGGGACCTCAAAACCTTACCAATGTAAGCTGCCACAGACGACTCAGAAGTATCTGGAGCAAGACTAGAAATAAATAATTGTTTGCGATGAGGCACTACAGTTAGTGGAGGCGGACGCTTATTGGAATATATTTTGCGAGGCCTAGAAAACTTAAACTTTGGAATTAAAACCTTAGCAGGGCATATGTTACCAATGTAAGCTGCCACAGACGACTCCGAAGTATCTTGAGCAAGCCTAGAGATAAATAATTGTTAGTGGAGGCGGAGGAGCATTAAGATCCGCAAGTGATTGAGAGCCATGCATGATCCTGTAATTGATCAGAGTTCCAGTGATGGATCAACAAAACCACCTAATGGTATGATGGGGGCGATGAGGGGAGCAACTGCAAAAACAATGACGAGAGAAAAAAAAAATAAAATTAAATGCACCAAACACTAATCACGTGAAATTTCTTTCAACTCTTTAATTTGGCGAATTATGGAAATAAAACACAAGTGTGTCAAGAAAAAAACACCAGCGAAAGCGTAAATAAACTAAGCACAAATAAAAATTGAGAGAAAACAATAAATATTAATATTAACTCAGAAGCTACGCTTTTATTTATAAATTTCCCTTCGATTTATTTTTGTGTCAGTTCTACACGTTCTTTGTTTATTCTATAAATAATGAGGAGTTAAACCGATGGTGGAATTTGGGTATTCAAATTTCTCAATAAATAGCATTGGGAGAATGCTGCAAAGGCTCTTTCGTTTAACCTAAATCGTAAAAGCACGCCTACGATTTAGTCAATTCTGCCAAGAGAGTATTTTTTGTCGTTCAAGGAAATGCCATTACAAATGGTCGCTGCGTTTCTTGGAATTCATTACTGCGAAATATGGCAGGAACTAATTCTTCAGTAGATTCTCCACTCCATTTTGGTATGCTCGCGAAATTTCATGGTTTCTAAGCATTTTAGCTACACCATGTCGCTTTTCCAAGGAAAGTTTACTTGATATTGTCTACAATAGATGATGAAATTTCTCCTGTTGATTTAGTGTTGCTGGTTTTGCCAAGCTTGATTACTGACACGAAATCCTTCTATGGTAAATTGGTTTTTAAGCATATCGCCAAGATGTTCATTGTCGATGTGGCAACATACAATAGCTAATTCTCATCTGAATACAAGAACCAACAAACTACATAAAAAAAATATTTCATTAAATTATTTAGGAACTAAAAAAGAAGAAAAAAAACGTCTTAAATTATAAATATATGAGTACACATTTCAATACAAAATATTAAAGAAGCTAACTTCTGCTATACCGACATTAGCATTTACATTGTAAGATGCCAGTTATTTACGAATTCTGTTAAATATTTACACATACATTGATATATTCACATAAACATATACATTGATATATTCACATAAACATATACATATTAATATATTCACATACACATATTCACATAAATATACAGCCAAGCATATACATTTATATATGCACATACATATATTCACATAAGCAACAATACACAGGCGTAACATGAGCTAGAGCCAGGCCAGCGTACGAACGCTGACTAACTTTGATGCAAGCGCTCCCAATAATATGTATGTATGTACTGACACTCTCCCTCTCTTTTGTAGCTGTCGGCTAAATCGCAGCATAAGAATATACATACATGTAACAATATGTTAAGCAAAAGAATATTTTTGGAATAAAAATCAATCTGAATATTACCACCAAACTGAACTGACGTGTTCATTTCTAAAAACTTCAACCAAGTGTAAACCGGTCATTACACTACCTAGAAATAAATATATATATGTACACGCCACCAATTTCGACAATTTATGCTTAGTTAAGTAAAATTGTCCTGCCCAGCTCCACAATGGGAATTACCAAGGAGGAGATGACGAGAGCTCTGCGAGCAAGCAGAGTCGAGGTACCGCCGTCAGCCACAGTCGCGCGAATTCGCCGACTGCACGCTTCCTTAGGCACCCCCCACGACAGGGACGAATCACCGCTGTCGTCGCCTGCCGCCAAACCTGGTGGAACTTCATCGGCTGAGACGCAGGCCACACGTTCGGAGTCTAAGAAGGCCGCGTCCACGCCCGCCGTTGCCGTTGACGCCGTTGCTGTGCCTGCTGCTGCCGTACCCACCTCTGCTGTGTCCGCCGCTGCCCTACCCGCTGCTGCTGTGCTTCTGTGCCCAGACTATCAAAAACTAATTCAAAACTTCATTAATAAATGCCATATATGCAATTTATCAAAATTAGAAAACCGAAATACCAAATTAGCTTTTGAATCCACCCAAACAATTTTTATCTTGTATAGACTTTAGTCAACGTTAAAAGTCAAGATTGGCTTGAAACAAAAAGGTCAATTACAAAAATCTTTAACGATATGGGTAAGCCATGTCAATTTGGCTACAATCCGAAAACGTTAATATAACTATAACATTAAGCAAAAATGGTGTTTCAGACATGGAAAGATTCCACAGGACTGTAAACGAAAAGTAAAGAGTTATTAATGCAGAATCAAGTTGACAAACATTATATTGAAACAAACCGAGGTAGACAAACAACACACTACAAATCGAAATTCAAAAGGAAATGAAAACTTATCAAAGTAAGTATACTATTAATTTCAGAGATACCAACATTACTATTTCTACTCTTATCAATGGTACACTCGACGCATAACCAAAGCATTGAAATTAATCAGATAAAGGCACCTAACGGATATCTTGTATTTAAAACAGGAACCATCGATTTACCATAAGATTTCGAATGTTATTATTTAACTGTAAATTTAACCAACTTACAAACCACTTACAAACACTTGTTTGCGCAGTCAGAACCATATAAGAACACAGTCCACATTCAGTATTAAGTCGAAAAATTAAATCTCGAAATGAAATAAATATCTTTTCGGCACCTTAGACCAATACGATGAAGAAGAAATTGAACAAAAAATTGATAGTCTATCAGCAAAATAATGAACTTAATCATTAAAGCAGTCAACAAAAATATAGAACTCCTAAATAACCTTACTATTAAACAGGATGCAGACAAAAAACTAAATATACTAATGTTCAACTTAGAGCATTTGACAGAATACATAGAAGACATAGAGTTAGGAAAACTTCTAAAACTTTTAAACCATCAAGACATATTTAACATAAATACAGAAAAACTTTTAAACATAAAGAGTGTATAGTTGGCATTATTACACAAAAACCAGCAGAATGCAAATACACAAAAATGTTCAAAACAAATTCAATTACAAAATTCAAAACAAATTCAATTCAATATTATCGTAACTTGGAACTTGCCCAAGACAAATTTATAACAAAATTGTAACCATTGTACTATAAAAATATACGACTGTGCTGTGCAGTTAAATGAAATATCAATAGTAAATACATTACAAGATTATACCCAAAATATTTATGTAACCAACAACGTAACACAACTAGAACCAATCTCTTATATCCAAGCAAAACAAATCATTTCCGAAAAAACTGCGTTTAACAAAATATTTTACATTATAACTACCACAACATTTATAATTACACTAATAAGTTTAACCCTATATCTTATCTATAAATTTATGTGAATATCAAAAAAAAATAATTATTACACAAATTAAGAACGAAACTATTGTACATTAAATTGACTCAGTTTTTGACAACACCGTTTTACATGAATTGTCCCCATCCCAAGAAATTTCACTTGCAACACAGCAAGCACTTCCAAATCTATACCCTGTATTTCTCGCCTGAGCACAGGATAGTGGCCTTTAGTCTAGAAAACAGCGGATGTTTACTGCAACCGAGACTAAACAAAAATCCTATAAACAAATGTCCCCAAAAAATCTTCCAAGCGTGGGAACGCTTAGGAAAAAAATCAATAAGCCAATCAAAATCCAGATCCTTGTCCCAGTCAAAAGCTCCCAATACTAATATCAAAAAGCTTTTAAGCGAACTTTAATCATATCTGTTAAGTTAGTTCTTAAGACGCTTTGTTTCAATAAAGATCGTTTTTGAGTCTCACCAATCCATATTTTTTATAATTAATAAAAGAATTTGATTTTTAACTATATATATATATAGTTATAAATCCGATTCTTTCATTGATAAAAAAAATTTGGATTGGTGAGACTCAAAAACGATCTTTATTGAAACAAAGCGTCTTAAGAACTGACTTATGATTATTCATACAGATATAATTAAAGTTCGGTTAAAAAGCTTTTGATATTAGTATTGGGAGCTTTTTTATCTGGTGACAAGGGATCTGGATTTTGATTGGCTTATTGATTTTTGCTAACTAAGCGTTCTCACGCTTGGAAGATTTTTGGGGACATTTGTTTATAGGATTTTTGCTTAGTCTCGCTTGCAGTAAACATCCGCTGTTTTCTAGACTAAAGGGGGATCAAGTTATGTGGGTGATTGGAGTGGGAAATTGAGTGGTGTGAGTGGATGGAGTGGCGGATATATTACTCCCCCAACACGTAGAAAATAGCCTGTGCTCAGGCGGGAAATACAGGGTATAGAGTTGGATGTGCTTGCTGTGTTGCAAGTGAAATTTCTTTGGATGGGGACAATTCATGTAAAACGGGATTGTCAAAAGCTGAGTCACTTGATTGTACAAAAGTTTCATTCTTAATTTGTGTAATAATTATTTTTTTTGATATAGACTTAAATTTATAGATAAGATATAGGGTTAAACTTATTATTGTAATTATAAATGTTGTGGTAGTTATGATATTAAATATTTTGTTATATGCAGTTTTTTCGGAAATGATTTGTTTAGCTTGGATATAAGAGATTGGTTCTAGTTTTGTTACATTATTGGTTACATAAATATTTTGGGTATAATCTTGTAATGTATTTACTATTGATATTTCATTTAACTGCATAGCACAGTCGTATATTTTTATTATATTATTTCCTTCTATGAATATTTTATTTTGGTTACAATTTTGTTTTAAATTTGTTTTGGGCAAGTTCCAAGTTACGATAATATTTGGTTCTACATAACTAATTGAATTGGTTTTGAACATCTTTGTGTATTTGCATTCTGCTGGTTTTTGTGTAATAATGCCAACTATACACTCATTTATTTCTTGTTTTTTGGTTGATTTTGCATAAATTTTATTATTTTGAATATAGTAAGTTTCTTGAATGTTTTCTGTTAAAGTGTTATTATTTTCATCTGGATAGGATATAATTTTGAATAGCGATGTTTTAGATATTTGTCTAGGTATATGCGAAATTATTAATATTTCATTTGTGTCTGATTTTAACCAAGTAGATGTTTTTATGTTTAAAAGTTTTTCTGTATTTATGTTAAATATTTCTTGATGGTTTAAAAGTTTTGGATTAAATATTCCTAGTCTTGTCAACTGCATTCCTAACTCTATGTCTTCTATGTATTCTGTAAAATGCTCTAAGTTGAACATTAGTATATTTAGTTTTTTGTCTGCATCCTGTTGAATAGTAAGATTATTTAGGAGTTCTATGTTTTTGTTGACTGCTTCAATGATATGATTAAGTTCATTATTTTGGGCGCTATTTGCTGATAGACTATCAATTTTTTCTTCAAGTTCTTCTTTATCGTATTGGTCTAAGGTGCCGAAAAGATATTTATGTGCTGTGCCTATTATGTTAATAAGTCCTCGCTTATTTCTTTTTATTATTTTTATGCCGTTCATTTCGCGATTTAATTTTTCGACTAAATACTGAATGTGGACTATGTTTTTATATGGTTCTGACTGCTCAACCAAGTTGTTGTAAGTGGTTTGTATATTGGTTAAGTTTACAGTTAAATAATGATATTCGAAATCTGAGGGTAAATCCATGGTTCCTGTTTTGAATACAAGATATCCATTAGGTGCCTTTATGGGATTAATTTCAATGCTTTGATTATGCGTCGAGTGTACCATTGATAAGAGTAGAAATAGTAATGTTGGGATCTGAAGGTTTCCTCCAAAGGAAGTATGGTATAGCCGTCGTAGTAACTCTTCATAAGGCGTTTGCACCTTATATTCGCTGATGAGGGCGGCCCGCAACTCGCTCCAATTGTTGGCGTGCGCTAGTTGTGATATCCGTTGTGCATCTCCAGTGAGCTGCATCTCTATAGTACCATACATCAAGCTATGTTGACGGATGTCCCTCGTCGGGTAGAGTTGTAGAATGTAGTCAACTCTCCGTATGAACGTGCTCAGGGTCAAAGCGTTACCATCGAAATTGGGCAACTGTCTAAGCATGGTAAGTGCTTGGTTCAGATGTGTTTCTGATAGTTCCAGTGTCATCTTTAATTAGAATATATTTAGAACTTCAAGATTCGATGTCGCGCTTTTGACTGCACGAAAGGTTCTTTTGCGGATAAAACGAAAAAAAAAATTTTTCGAGGGCTTTGGGCTTTAGTTGCTTACAGCTCCTTTACTTGTTTTTAGCACAAAAAGTCTTGATCACGGGCCAACCTTAGATTTGATATCTGTAGCGGTGGCTTGACACAAGTTTCGCACAATTTATTTAATGATACAAAAAAGTTTTGCTTATAACGCAACCTTAGATTCGATATCCGTAACGGTCACTTATACACAAAGTTTTGCACGCACTAAGTTATTTCGTTTTATCCTACCGACTGCGCCAGTTATAAATCCGATTCTTTCATTGATTAAAAAAAATTTGGATTGGTGAGACTCAAAAACGATCTTTATTGAAACAAAGCGTCTTAAGAACTGACTTATGATTATTCATACAGATATAATTAAAGTTCGGTTAAAAAAGCTTTTGATATTAGTATTGGGAGCTTTTTATCTGGTGACAAGGGATCTGGATTTTGATTGGCTTATTGATTTTTGCTAACTAAGCGTTCTCACGCTTGGAAGATTTTTGGGGACATTTGTTTATAGGATTTTTGTTTAGTCTCGCTTGCAGTAAACATCCGCTGTTTTCTAGACTAAAGGGGGATCAAGTTATGTGGGTGATTGGAGTGGGAAATTGAGTGGTGTGAGTGGATGGAGTGGCGGATATATTACTATATATATATATATATATGTGGGGTTTTATTTACGATATAATTATAGTCTAGGGGGTTTACATGATAATACGACTTCATAGAGATTACACTATGCTAAATGACAATCGACGTTTGGCTCGGCTCGACTTTGGCGTCCGTCTATGACGCTTCGACTTTTCACGCCCGACTTTGGCGATCGACTTTTAGTGTCCGACTTTGACACACGACTTATAGCACCCGTCTATGGTACTCGACTTTTAGTGTCCGGCCTTGACACTCGACTTATAGTACCCGTCTATGGTACTCGACTTGACCTTGCATCCGACTATGACGCAAGACCTCAAAACACGTCCGTCTTATTCAACGCGCAAAAACCAACTCTCTCGTCGTCATCTCTCATTCGTTCGTCATCCCTCTTGATCGTCTCTTCTTACACGCTCACGTTCTCTCTTTGATCGTCGTCTCGTCTCTCGTCTTCGTGTACAGTGGGATTGATACACATCGCAAATCCACATCCCACATTCGGCCATTCTGATTACGCATTCGACCCGAATGCTGTGTCATCTTCCTCGTCGTCTCGGTTTAGGCTCCAGGGCTTCATGTACTCTGCACATGTTGACGTCACTTTAGGCCCTTCGCACTTGCCAACTTTTTCGACATCGTATGCGTTGTTGTGCTTCACCTTCTTAATCTGGTAGGGTCCAAAGTATTTCGGTTTTAATTTGAGACCACTCCCAAATTGCGTCCTCTTAATTGCAACCAGGTCGCCAACATCATAAGATCGAGCTTGCTTACGTCGTAGGTTGTAGTACTTCTTGTTTTCGTCTTGGATCTTGGAGATGTGTGCCTTCGCCTTGGCACGGAGCTTGCTTCTATCGTCTGTAAATATTGCCTTCGTCTTGATAAGATCTATCAGTTTATGGTCATCGTTGGTCCTCATCTTAACGCCAGTTAGTAACTCAAATGGAGAAGTGTCAATACTTCTGGTGTACGTCGAATTGATAGTCTGCTGAACTTTGCTAACTTGTCGATACCGCTTCGCCGGATCATCAATATATTTATGGTCTTTGTGAATCGACTCGAGAGGACCTTCATGCTTGCCAACTTCACGGCTACTGATAATAAAGGGAATACAGCTTTTAATAAAAGAATCTTTGTAAATCAGCTCTTTCGTCTGTGTTGCCCAGAAATGTCCTTTGTTATGGGCCTGACCAATAATCTGCTTCTTTATTGCGTTGGGGACAACGTCATCCTTCTTTACAAGTACCACCGGACATGTGTACTCGGACGTTGATTCTTTAATTATGCCATCAGCCAACCATTCTTCGACTTTCTCGTTCACGCACTCTGCCACTTCTTCATTGGTCGTCTTAGTTGATACCAGTTGACAATTAGATATCAAATCGTCTTTATCAAGTTCATCTACATATATTATTTGCGACATCAATTTTTAGAATGTTTATTTTATCACTTTCATTTTCGAACTTTTCTACTCTTAGACCATTTCGACCAAATATAATGTCAGCTTGCAAACATAACTCCTCGCCTATTATCATTTCGACATCTAACAATCTAATCGGAACTACAAGAAAATCTAGCACGAACGATTGGTCGTCAATCAAAACAGAATTCACGAAATGTCCAATTGGCATTATCTTATTTGATTTACCGCCGCCAAATCCAATTAGGAAACCGTCAAAGCTAATCAACTCTTGCTTTTTCAAACGTTTATACAAATCTTCGCGAATGACACAAAATATACTTCTCGTGTCGAACAATGCTTTACACTCATTATGTTGTCAATTTTGACCAAACTTTAAACTTCTTATGTTTGGTTTGAATTGACTGTTCATCTCTTCCTTTTTACAATCTTTAGCTATATGACCAAATCCATTACATTTGTAGCACTTTCTACCTTTCTCTTTATCACCACAATTTTTCGAGTAATGTCCTTTATTTCCACAATTGTAACACACTACATCGTTTTTAACATCTTTATTATTTCTTTTCATAATCTTTTCGTCTTTCACTTTTGCACTGTTCTCGTCGTTTTTGTATTTACCATTGTTTTTCTTACTTTCTTTTTCACTCATTGTTTTATACTGCTTTAACTTCTCTGTAAACTCATTTTAATTTTTCGCTCCATATAAAATCGACTTATTCTCACTTTTTCCATCAATGCCGTCAATTAAATATTCTATTAATGAATCGTCTTTTACTTGTCCACGTGAAGCTACATCTTTCATTCTGTAAAAGTACTCAAAAACGCACTCATTGTTTTTACGCTTCATTTTCATCAGTTGCTCATGTACGTCTTTACTACTCACGCACGATTTGAATTCACTCAACAGTGCTTTTTCGAGAGAGTTCCACGAATTTATTCGTCTCTCACTCAAGACAAACAGTTTTGCGATGCCTTTTAACGCCTTCTTTGCGAACAGAAACTTTTGGAAATCGTTCCAACACATCAACGTTGCTTGCTCATTGAATTGGTTAATCCAAACTTCTACTGCAATAGTATTAGTGCCGTCAAAAATACGAAAGTTCTCTTCCACGTCGCGGATACTAATGGCAAACCGCGGCGTCATCATTCTATCTCTCTCTTCGTTTATTCTTCTGTACTCATCGTTGTCGTTCTCGCTTGCTCTCTCGTGCGGCCTGTTCCTCCAATTTTTCTCTGTTGCTACGTTCCTCTCTGTAGCTACCGATTCATGATCTGTCTCGTCGTTTATTTCATCATCTACTTCGTCGTCTGATTCGTCTTCGTCTTGTGATGCCAACAAATTGTTCAGCTTCAAATTCATGAAAATATGCAATGCTAGGTCGTCGACACTGTACTTGATTCCCAATACATTGCAAATCGAAACAAGATCACCGTTCGTCAAATTTGGTCGTACATATTCCGCCTTTGCTTCGTACTTTGCGTTCGTTTCATCGAAATCGAAACCAGAAAATTCTCGAATTCTTTTGCGGTTATTTCTATCTCCCTCGCTCTCATAGATAAATTTATGTAATGCTCTGATATTGTCTGCTTTACCCGTTTTCAGAGTATCACTTATTAAATCATTTAGACACGACATAGTTAATGTTTTAATTTCACCACTAGCAGAGCAGGACCGACTTAATACGACACGATTGTTCGAGAAAAAAATCACTTTTTTTTTTTTCACTCTTCTCCCACACGAACGCACAAAAAATGTATGTGGGGTAGTCTCTTGTATCCCGCACTCTTTCTATCACGACAAAATATGTGGGAAACTCTTTTGTAACCGCTCTAACTTGAATCTATCCCGGTTGAGCACCCCAAATATGTGGGGTTTTATTTACGATATAATTATAGTCTAGGGGGTTTACATGATAATACGACTTCATAGAGATTACACTATGCTAAATGACAATCGACGTTTGGTTCGGCTCGACTTTGGCGTCCGTCTATGACGCTTCGACTTTTTACGCCCGACTTTGGCGATCGACTTTTTAGTGTCCGACTTTGACACACGACTTATAGCACCCGTCTATGGTACTCGACTTTTAGTGTCCGGCCTTGACACTCGACTTATAGTACCCGTCTATGGTACTCGACTTGACCTTGCATCCGACTATGACGCAAGACCTCAAAACACGTCCGCCTTATTCAACGCGCAAAAACCAACTCTCGTCTTCGTGTACAGTGGGATTGATGCACATCGCAAATCCACATCCCACATATATACATATATATATATGAGTCCAAAAAAAATTATTATGAGTCCAAAAAAAATTATTTTAATGTATGTGTCGGGGCGTAGCCTTTTTTATTTAAATCACTAAGCACTTTGATGCAAGCGCTCCCAATAATATGTATGTATGTATGTACTAACACTCTACCTCTCTCTTTTGTAGCTGTCGGCTAAATCGCAGCATAAGAATATACATACATGTAACAATATATTAAGCAAAAGAATATTTGTGGAATAAAAATCAATCTGAATATTACCACCAAACTGAACTGACGTGTTCATTTCTAGAAACTTCAAACCAAGTGTAAACCGGTCATTACACTACCTAGAAATAAATATATATATGTACACGCCACCAATTTCGACAATTTATGCTTAGTTTAGTAAAATTGTCCTGCCCAGCTCCACAATGGGAATTACCAAGGAGGAGATGACGAGAGCTCTGCGAGCAAGCAGAGTCGAGGTACCGCCGTCAGCCACAGTCGAGCGTGGTTTTTATTGTTTTTTGTACTTTGCACTACATTCACTTTTTTACTTGAATGTTGAACTGTACGGCTAGTTCCCGGGGAGGTTGTACACTGAGCTCTCTAGCCCGAGGCCCCCCTTTATATAGGACCTGACCTGAAGACAGCTCTTAACATTAGTTGCTAAGGTTGCTTAGATGCTCAACCAAGGCTACAACTGACGCACCTGGCAATACATTTGAACTAACTAGTAGGCTTTGACTTATTAGTCAGGTGTCAGTCTGCAAACGCTGCACGGCAGTGTTGTAAACTACACAATGCGCTGACACCTGACAATTCTCAAAGCAACATGATGCTTGTTTTCATTACATAATATTTTGCCAAATTGTCGATTTTACATTTTCTTTAACTAAAATTCCAAATTTAATTCAAAAAAGAAACAATCATCGTCTCACTTGGACGAATAACCTTCGTCTCACTTGGACGGATAACCTTCGTCTCACTTGGACGGTTCACTCTCAGCTTCTATCCGACACGGCCATCCTGACCTTTACACGTCCTCGTGTAATCCAAAATAATGCTTTACTACAAAATTTTAGCTTCAACTTTTAGAAGAATAGAATATTTAAATTATCTTCTGTTTCCATAATGTTATGCGTCACACGCCATGATCAAAACATTCGTTTTGTACTTGTGCTTGCATTATGACAAATTTTTCAAGTTCTTAAGTCAGCCTTTCAGTCATCTATACTGTCTCTTCTAATAGTTTTACTTATTTCAACAGTTTTCTTTTTAACTACTTCATTACTGTCTCTTTCAACAGTTTCCTTTTTTTTCCTTTTCAAATTTTCCAAACTTAATTTATCGTCTATCTTACAGAGTTAAATCGTCTCTCCTAGACGGATAACCATCGTCTCTCCTAGACGGATAACCATCGTCTCTCCTAGACGGATAACCATTATGACATTCACTTGTTCTCGTGTAATTAACATTTGATAAAATATTCAGCTCAACATACAACAACTTCTCTTGAACCAGATACCATCACGCAGCGACCGATAATCGTATATCTCAATACACACTTCATTCATAATGTCAGTTTCAAAACCTTAAGTACCTTCTCTTCAACGGTTTCCATACTGTCTATTTCAACAGCTTCCATACCGTCTCTTTCAACGGTTTCCATACTGTCTATTTCAACAGCTTCAATACCGTCTCTCTCAACGGTTTCTCTAGACAGACTCTCACCGACTTCAAACTCGCTTGGTATCTGTCCATCTGGCAATTTTTATATGCTCTCATGTGAATATTTATATTGTCTCTTTAGATTTTTTAACAAATACCTGTCGTTCTCCAAAACTTCAACTATCTGGAAAGGACCTCGAAACTTTGGATCTCATTTTGATGTCTTTCATACAAAATCTCCCACACTAAAGTTCTGCATTTTAGCTTTGTTCTTATCGAATCTTGCCTTTTCATATTCACCCGCAACTTTCATATTTGCTAAAGCTCTCGACCTAGTTTCTCCAAGGTTAATTTCAGTTCCGACTTGCTGATCGGAATCAAGCCCAAGGGTCACGCAACTTTTCCAATTAATAATTCTAAGGGACTCGCCTTTGTTACTCTATTAACTGTACAATTAATTGCCAATTGAACATCACCCGGTGCTTCTTGTCAACACCTTGAGCTTGTTTCTACAGCTGTTAGCAAATTGTCCGTTAGCACGGCTTACTAATATTGCTATTAAGTGAAGCTGAATCTTTTGTGATAAACAGAATCTCAGTCTGGTGAAGCTTTTGCCTTGATCAGCCACAACACGAATTGGCACAACTCTCGGCACTTAATGTAAATGTATTATGTAAATACACGTACTTAGTAAATGCGTCTGTGACTACAATTACATATTCCTTACGGTCGCTTTTCCCACTAACTTTACCTGTGATATCTACATGAAGAGTATGCCATGGTTGGCTTACTTTCGGGATAGGATGTAGCTCAATCTGCACTTTTCCTGACGAAGATTTATTTTTAATTTTAATTTTCTTCAAATCTATGAACATATTTTGGCATGCCCTTAAACCAGTAATAATCATAAACTTTGTCTAATGACTTTTTCCGTTTCGTTGGACAATAAAACACAAGACTCGTGCTGGTAGGTCAGAGGTCTTACATATTTCTAACGGTAAATCGTTTTCTTTTAACTTAGAAATTATCTCTTTTATATCTTGATCTCTATTTTATTCCACTCAAATTCAATCTTGAGATATTTCAGTAAGCTCTATTCGTTTTTCAACAACTTTCAAGAATTCTTTCGAGTTTCTCGGAGGTAATGGATTTCTAGACAAGAAATCAACGTGAGCCATCCGTTTAATCTCTCGGTATTGTATGTCAAAGTCGAAAGACTGAAGGTATGCCCACCAACGATAAATTCTTGACAATAACTCAATTTTTGTCCTGGATGCTTTTAATGAGATACAGTCAGTGAAAACTACAATCTTTCTACCATGGTAGAATGGTATTTGGATTCATATAAACTTGTGGTCTTGCTAAAGTACTCCACTACATAAGGCTTATTTTCAATGCTGTGCAACAAGATAGCTCCATACCCAATAGCACTTGCATACGTCTGCAGTTCAATACCATGTTGAGGTTCAAAAATTGACAAAACTGGCTTATTGGTTAGCACACTAATAATTTTCTGCCGGATTTGAAGAGGTATCAGAGACAGCCACATCACATACAGATATTGTTTTCAGAAATTCGACCTTGTCACATGATAATATGTCCTTAAAATTATGAAAAAGAATTTCACGACCTGTTATAATGTCGAAATTTAAGCTATCGCTTAAAACAACATGAAACAGAACTTCAAGGAAAAATTTAGTTATTTTAACATTTGATAAAATTTGCAAAGTACTAGTTACTGTATGGCCCTTCAAGAATACTACATTGTTAATTCGTTTTCCCGAAAGCTTATGTGATATTGCTTCCTTTACAAGAGAACATTCAAAGTCAAAGTACGACTCACCGGATTTGGTTAGGGTACCAATGGGTTCTTTAACTTGGCACAAATTTACACGTCCATTGAGAATGTTGAAAATTGTGGCAGCAGGGGTTTCAGTGCCTTTAAAGTGCTGCAGAAACAATTCCTTGAATTGGTTCCACGTCATACCTTAGGGCCATGAGAAGTGCGCTGCCCTCCAACGAATTCTCCGCCAGTATTAGGTCCAGAGTCGAGCACCATGCAGCACCACTTGATCCCAAAGAGTCAGGGTAAAACTTTGGCAAGACAACTGATTTTGTACGACCTTGTCCCAGTCGACCACTTTTAACTGCACTGATCACATCGATTAAACTACGGTGTTGCGCTTCCAAAATCATGCACAACCGGTCGTCAGGATTAATTTGCGGTGGCGACAATCCCACTTCTGATGTCGGGGCGTAGCCTGTTTTGTTTAAATCACTCATTGTCTTTTTATTGTTTTTTTTGTACTTTGCACTACTTTCACTTTTTTACTTGTATTGTACGGCTAGTTCCCGGGGAGGTTGTACACTGAGCTCTCTAGCCCGAGGCCCCCCTTTATATAGGACCTGACCTGACCCGCTGTTTTCTAGACTAAAGGGGGGTCAAGTTATGTGGGTGATTGGAGTGGGAAATTGAGTGGTGTGAGTGGATGGAGTGGCGGATATATTACTCCCCCAACACGTAGAAAAAAGCCTGTGCACAGGCGGGAAATACAAGTGAAATTTCTTGGGATGGGGACAATTCATGTAAAACGGTATTGTCAAAAACTGAGTCAATTTAATGTACAAAAGTTTCGTTCTTAATTTGTGTAATAATTATTTTTTTTGATATTCACATAAATTTATAGATAAGATATAGGGTTAAACTTATTATTGTAATTATAAATGTTGTGGTAGTTATGATATTAAATATTTTGTTATGCAGTTTTTTCGGAAATGATTTGTTTAGCTTGGATATAAGAGATTGGTTCTAGTTGTGTTACGTTGTTGGTTACATAAATATTTTGGGTATAATCTTGTAATGTATTTACTATTGATATTTTATTTAACTGCATAGCACAGTCGTATATTTATACCTTTGCAAAAAGGGTATATTAATTTTGGTCAGAAGTGTGCAACGCATAGAACGAAGCATCTCCGACCATACAAAGTATATATATTCTTGATCAGCACGACGAGACGAGTTCAAATAGCCATGTCCGTCCGTCCGTCTGTCCGTCTGGATCAACGCAAACTCAGAGCTGAAATTTTGCACATAGGCTTGTATATACTGCAGAGGTTGTATATCTCGGATTCAGCCGGATCGCACCACTATATATATAAATAACTTCGTTACTTTTAACGCGATTGCTTTCAAATTAAATATTTGTTATTGACTGTGCCAAATTTGATCAAGATCGGGTGACTATATCATATAGCTCCCATAGGAACAATCGGTCGAAAACAGTGACTTTTGTAACTAACTTCGTTACTTTTAACGCGATTGCGTTCAAATTAAACATTTGTTAGTTTAATATATCTGTTAATGACTGTGCCAAATTTGATCAAGATCGGGTGACTATATCATATAGCTCCCATAGGAACGATCGGTCGAAAACAGTGACTTTTGTAAATACCTTCGTTACTTTTAACGCGATTGCTTTCAAATTAAACATTTGTTAGTTTAATATATCTGTTAATGACTGTGCCAAATTCGATCAAGATCGGGTGACTATATCATATAGCTCCCATAGGAACGATCGGTCGAAAACAGTGACTTTTGTAAATAACTTCGTTACTTTTAACGCGATTGCTTTCAAATTAAACATTTGTTATTTTGAAATATCTGTTAATGACTGCGCCGAATTTGATAAAGATCGGGTGACTATATCATATAGCTCCCATAGGAACGATCGGTGGAAAACAGTGACTATGATCAATATTTTAGTTATTTCCTATGATTGTAGGCCATTCTTTCGCAAACATAAGCTTTTTTAAATAAAAAAAGTTGCAAGGGTATACAAACTTTGACGCGGTCGAAGTTAGCCCCGGTCCTCTGGTTATACCCTTGCAAAAAGGGTATATTAATTTTGGTCAGAAGTGTGCAACGCATAGAACGAATCATCTCCGACCATACAAAGTATATATATTCTTGATCAGCACGACGAGACGAGTTTAACTAGCCATGTCCGTCCGTCCGTCCGTCCGTCTGGATCAACGCAAACTCCTCCTAGACCGTAAGAGCTACAGAGCTGAAATTTTGCACGTAGGCTTGTATATACTGCAGGCGTTGTATATCTCGGATTCAGCCGGATCGGACCACTATATCATATAGCTCCCATACAAACCACAAAGTCACGAACAGTGACTTTTCTCAATAACTTCGTTATTTTCTATGCTATTATCGTGAAACTTAATATTAGAGAGTTTATTACGCCTATAAGCGACTATGCCAAATTTGATCAAGATCGGGTGACTATATCATATAGCTCCCATACAAACGGCCAAGTCACGTACAGTGACTTTCTCAATAACTTCGTTATTTTCTGAGCTATTGTCGTTAAACTTAATATTAGAGAGTTTACTACGCCTATAAGCGACTATGCCAAATTTGATCAAGATCGGGTGACTATATCATATAGCTCCCATAGGAACGATTGGTCGAAAACAGTGACTTTTGTAAATAACTTCGTTACTTTTAACGCGATTGCTTTTAAATTAAACATTTCTTAATTTAATATATATGTTAATGACTGTGCCGAATTTGATAAAGATCGGGTGACTATATCATATAGCTCCCATAGGAACGATCGGTGGAAAACAGTGACTTTGATCAATATCTTCGTTATTTCCTATGATTGTAGGCCTTTCTTTCGCAAGCATAAGCATAGCTCGCAAATAACTGTCGACCGTTTTCCTTCTTGCGTTCTCGTTGCGAACACAACCGAAAAAGTTCATACTCTCTCGCTCTCGCTCTGAACAAGAGACTCTTGCTGTCTTGATTTATATTTTCTGTTGAGCTCTTTTCGTTGAGCGCTTTGTATATCGGTCTTTCAATGAGCAGTGCATAAAGAGCGAAACGAGAAACGCTCGCACGATGTGAGTCAACAAAAGACCGATTGACCGAAAAACTCAACGCAAACGGTCTTCACATTTATTTTTGTTGTTGTGAAAAATAAACATAATTTTTTGATTTTTTTCAATTTAAATTTTTAACTTAAATTTATTTTAAAATTTTTTGGTCTTTTTTTCATATTTTTTTAGAAAACCATATTTTATTTCATTTTGATTTCATATTCCATTTGCTTGCCTATGCGTGTGAATGTATACCAATACATACGCAAAAGACTTTTTGCTTGATTGAACACGACGAAACGGTCTTGGAACAACCAGAACAAAACAGTACAGAAAAAAACGGTTTCGCTCCGAGCGCGAGCGAGCTCATTTAAGAACCGAAAAATCGGTTGCTCGCTGAGTCTTTTCGTAGAATGTCGGGAAAAGACACTTATTTACAGACAACGAGAAACGGTCGACAGTTATTTGCGAGCTATGAGCATAAGCCTTTTTTAGATAAAACGTTCTTCCACATTGATGGATAATAGGTAAGGATAGAGTTACCAAAAAAGTTGCAAGGGTATACAAACTTTGACGCGGTCGAAGTTAGCCCCGGCCCTCTGGTTTTATAATACAATGGTTACAATTTTATTTTAAATTTGTCTTGGGTAAGTTCCAAGTTACGATAATATTGAATTAAATTTGTTTTGAATTGAATTTGTGTTGATATGCCAATTCTGTGCTGTATCTGTCAGCCCTGTACAAGTGGCAACCGTGGTTAAGCTTATGTTAATAAAATTGAGCTCACTCTCATCTAAGCAACCAAACGTTGTGGTTCTACACTTTTCACAAACCAACAGGTAATGGGCCTTAGTGTTAAGTGTATTCACTAAAAAATAGTGTGAAAGTATTGAGTGGTCAAGATTCGTGTATTTTTCACGGCATAACGGATATTGCAAGAAAAATGAGTTCGATGTACAATATTGAAAAGTTGGACGACGCCAACTATGACACGTGGTGCGTTCTTGTGCGAAGCGTGTTGGTACATCAAGATTTGTGGTTTGTGGATTTGTGGAACCCAAAACTGATGAAGCGTTTGAAACATGGAAACGTCAAAACGACAAAGCCATGGCGGTGCTGTTTTTGTCAATAAGTGCGCCGCAATTAAACTCCATAAAAAAGTGCGAAAGAGCTAGCGAGATATAGAAAGAACTAGAAAAGTTCCATCGACCAACAGGTCCAGTGAGAAAAGTGACTCTGTTTAAGAAGTTATTAAACAAAAGAGTGGCTGAAGGTGACAGCGTGCAAAAACACATATTGGAATTTTCAAACATTATTGAAAATTTGTCGGTGATCGATGTAAGTTTGCCAGAAGAGTTTACCGTAATTTTGTTGCTTGCGAGTTTGCCCATGTCTTATGAGAACTTTGTCGTGGTCTTGGAAGCTCGTGATGAGTTGCCGAGTTTCAATGCAAGCTAGCCGAAGAAAATGAACGACGAAAGACGAACGACGTTGTACAGAAAATCGCAGCATGCTCTATCAGCGGTGAGAGGGGTAAGCGACGAGACAACAAGTCAGGGGCAGACAGGCGCCGATGCTTTAAATGTGGCCAACCAGGGCATTTCGCGGCAAAATGCGCGATGAAAGAAGAGAATGAAAACAACGCCAATGTGAGAGGCGGGAAAAACATCGGAAGATGCGAATATTGGAAGAATAAAGAGGGGCAACGATTATTTGCTGGCGTTGCCACTAATAATCGGATGCATATCGATGATCGGGTTATCGATAGTGGCGCCACATCACACATGTGATTGCATGAAAAACAAGTGTAATGTAAAGCCGTTTGAAAAATCGCAAACTAGAGCTACGAAGTTGCTGGAAATAATTCATAGTGACGTATGTGGGAATATGAACAAGGAATTCAATGGTGGGGCTAAATATTTTATGACAATGATCGATGATTTGAGTCGATATATTCATGTCTATCCCATGAAGTATAAGTCAGAGGTGGCCAAAATAATTAAAGAACACGTTACCATGGTGGAGCGTCAGACAGGCCGGAAAGTGAAATTCATAAGGAGTGATAATGGAACGGAGTATGTCAATAAAGAGTTAGATGAATAATGAATGAAGTCCAATGGCATAAAGAGACAGCTCACAGTCCCCTACACTCCACAGCAAAATGGGGTAGCAGAACGCTGCAACCGAACACTCGTGGAAATGGCAAGAGTAATGCTGAATAGTGCAGGTTTAAAAGAAAGCTTCTGGGCAGAGGCAATAGTTTGTGCTGCATATCTAAGAAATAGATCACCAACAAAATCAGTTGAAGGCAAAACGCCGTTTGAAGTGTTTACTGGACACAAGCTGTGGTTAAGCACTTAAAAGTATTTGGATGCGTCGCAGTTGCACTAGAAAAGGGACCAAGGAAAAAGTTTCAGGAAAAGGGAAGAGAGTATATCATGATCGGATATTCGGAATCTTCAAAAGCGTATCGTTTATACGAAAAGAAAACTGGCGATGTCAAAATAAGCAGGGATGTATATTTCATTGAGAACTGTCAGACAAGGATTAGAGAACTCTGAAGTTACATTGGTACTGGATGAAGTAATATATGAACTCAACAATGTCGTGGAAGATCATGTTTCAACAGAAGACATTAGTTCTGAGGATACAGGTAATGGTTATCTGACAAATTGTGTAGGCGTCACAGAAGCCATGAAGCTCCCACGAGAGGGTATCGCTGGTGTTTAGCCAACGGGGGATACGGAGTTACCCTTTTTGCAAGGGTATAAAAATGGATATTTCCATGTACCAATAGAAGCAAGTTAGCGGATGTAACGATACTATGCGCAGTAGGTGCAATACAACACCAAAACAAAGTGCGCGAGCTCAAGCAGAACGTTGCCCACCTCATACCTGAAGACTCTTAGCAGATTACAGGAAATAGAAAATTGTAATCAGAGCGGAGGATCCTAAAAGGTTCATGCATGGCATAGTTAGAAGAACAACGATTAAGGGTTAAATGTATAAAAGCATGTCTACTGCGTTTACATGGTACCGACAGATTAACCTGAGCCAATAACTCAAGCGAGTTAACATTACCATTTAGGAGCTTGTGCATAAAAATAGCACCAAGCATAATTGTACGGTTAATTAGTGAATTAAAAGAATTCTACTAGAATACGAAGGCAAATTGACATTGCGATCCCAGCTTAATACACAAAGAGTTAATAGCAAGAACTGCTTTTGAACAGCGCACGCGAATGAATACTGAGTGATGGAAGATCGTTAATGAATAATGTGAAAAGCAGAGAGCGAAGATGATTACCCTAAGGTACACCAGATGTCACAGGAATGGAATTGAAAAAAGAAAACTTAAAAAGTACATTCTGTTTTCTATTTGTTAAATATTCTCGAGCCCAAGAAAGGAAAAGGGGTGGAAACCCAATATCGTTCAGTTTTGAAAGTAATAGGGTATGATTCACAGAATCAAAGGCTTTGCTGAAGTCAGTGTATATGTCATCAGTTTGTTTAGCATTTTAAAGGTTAGTGGTTGTAGATTTACGTTTCACAAACCCATGTTCAAAATGGTGAATTAAGCATTCGGAATAGCGGAAAATTTTTAAATACCCCTATAGTTAAAGGCTTCGTGCCATTTTGTCATTTTTATGCAAAGAAATGATATACGACTCCTTCCAAATAGATGAAAAAGAGGAAGATTCGTCAGACAAAAAATGAGCAATGAAAACAATTTAAAAATGGGTTTACATAACCTTAGGTAGGCTGGACGAGGACGGACGGGACTTTGATGATTCGTTGAGGCTGCGAGCAGACGAGGACTTGCGCGAAATGTCCGTACTCTTCGCGGTGACCGGAGTCTTCGGAGTCCGAACCTTCTCCGGAGTTACAGAGGGAGACCAGAGACTGTTAGGCTTCGGCGCAGTATTGGACGGCTCCGTGGACATACTCTGGGGACGACCCTACCGACGAAATCCGAGTTTGCGCACCCTTTTGAAACAAACCATGAATAAAATATATAAATAAAGACGAATATAAATTTTTAAATTAATATTGCTGGACATACGTATACATGGGCAACTAATGGAAAAAATATAATATAATATAATATATATAGTTATAAATCCAATTCTTTTACTAATTAAAACCAGAGGGCCGGGGCTAACTTCGACCGCGTCAAAGTTTGTAAAAGTATTAATTGTATATACTTTTTGGAAACTCTATCCTTACCTATTATCCATCAATGTGGAAGAACGTTTTATCTAAAAAAGGCTTATGCTTGCGAAAGAAAGGCCTACAATCATAGGAAATAACGAAGATATTGATCAAAGTCACTGTTTTCCACCGATCGTTCCTATGGGAGCTATATGATATAGTCACCCGATCTTTATCAAATTCGGCACAGTCATTAACATATATATATATATTTTTTTTTTTTTTAACGTTTAATATATATTTGTTGAATCTACTCTTAAATTAGAGCCTAACAACAAGTTTGAGATATTTTTCTTAATCTAGTACTTAAGATAAATCCTGGGGATATTGCAGGCGGCCCGAATCACTTGTTATTGGGTTGGTCTGTCATTTCTTTTAAGACGAGTTCTATTATTAGTTCGCGTAAGGGAATTGGCAAGAACATTTGGGTGTGCATCCAGTTTCGCAGAATACTTTAGTTGTTGACTACCTATTTCAGATTTTACGCTAGGTATATTTAAATCATTTTGAATGTTGTCGTTCCGTATGTACCACGGGGCCCCCGTGATTGATCTTAAAATTTTCGACTGCGCTCTTTGTATAATATCGACATTGCTGGTACTTGCCTTCCCCCATAGTACGGCTCCGTAAGTCCAGATGGGTTTCAGTACGGAGTTGTATAGGAGGACTTTATATTCCAGACGTAGAGGGGACCGAGCATTGATGATCCAATGTAGGCTACTTGCTTTCAGTTTAAGCTGTGACTTTTTTGCTTCGATGTGCTTGCGACAAGTTAGTCTTCTGTTTAGGTGGATGCCAAGGTAAGTGACATCCTCGGCTTGAGGAACTGGTACGTTGTTTAGCATTAGAGCTGGACAGTTTCTTCTGTTAAGCGTAAATGTAACATGTTTGCATTTCTGCTCGTTCCTCGTTCTGCCATTCCTCTACCACCTTGAGGTGTTCCTCTAATTTTGCAGAGGCTTGTATTGGGCATTTGGATCTGCTGAGGATTGCCGTGTCATCGGCAAAAGTGGACGTTGTAAGTCCTAAACTCGTTGGTAAGTCTGCAGTGTACAGTAGGTAGAGCAATGGGCCGAGTACACTGCCTTGCGGTGCACCAGCTTTGATTTCAAAATCAGCAGAGACGGAGCCATTACATCTTACAGCGAATTGCCTATTGTAAAGGTAAGATTCCATGAGTTTGTGGGTGTACTGTGGCAGTTTTTGCCGGATTTTGAACATCAGACCCTCCAGCCAAACTCTATCGAAAGCCTGGGCAACGTCGAGAAAGACAACCGCACAGTATTCTTTTAGTTCGAATGCTGTTCGTATTTCGGATGTTATGCGATTGACTTGTTCAATTGTACCATGTTTTTCGCGGAAGCCGAACTGGTGTGAAGGGATTGTGTTCTCCGATGCCAGAAATGAGTTTAGTCGGATCTGCAGGACCTTTTCAAAAAGCTTCGAAAGACATGGCAGCAAACTAATTGGCCTATATGATGATGGCTGGGCTTTGTCTTTTCCCACTTTAGGAATCATGATGATAGTGGACCTTTTCCATGTTCTTGGGAAGTAGCCAATTCTTATTATAGCGTTGAACAGTTTGCAGATGTATTGTATGGCAATGATAGGGAGTTCCAGGATCATTTTCGGTGTGATTAGGTCATGGCCAGGGGCTTTTTTGGCTTTATGTGGTTTTTAATAACTGCAGTGATCTCGTCCGATTGGAGTTCCGAGTACTCACTATCCGTTAGTGTGCTCGAAGGGGGAAGTACAGATGAGTTTGATGTTGGATTTGGCTGGAAAACCATTTTAAGATGTGTGGCAAATACGGATGCCCTCTCTTCGTCACTGCGGGCCCATCCACCGGTTGGACTCCTTATCGGTGAAATTGTCTCTGCAGGAGCGCTTAAAGTTGGGTGGGCTTTCCACAGAGGATGTTTAGTGCTGGTTGGGCTGAGCTTTTCTATGTATTTTCTTTGAGCCCAGCTTTCCTCTTGTCTTAACGCCTTGGAGAGGTTGCGATTAGCATGCCTTAGGCGAAGTTTTGCTGCTGGTGAGCGAGTAATCTGCCATTCTCTTCTTAGACGTCGTTTTTCCGTTACTAATTGTTCTATCCGCCGGTTCGTAGGCCTGTCAACAGGTTTAGTGTAAGAAGAGGCAGGTGGAGTAGATACTCTTGCTGCAGCTGCCATCATAGACTCAAGTGCAGAGACGCACATATCAATGTCCTCTGCAGCATTCAGTTTCGGCGAACAGTCAATGTGGGCACTCATGTACATTTTAAATTTAAGCCAATTTGTTTTGTTGTTTGTAAGCCTATATGGGCGATCAAGTACTTGAGGTCTTGTTAATAGTGTGAATAGTACTGGAGAGTGATCGGAAGTTAGATCTAGCAGTGTATCCGCAGTGATCCGATTACGTGGAATCCTCTTGGTTACTGCGAAATCAATCAAGTCAGGCACTTTCTGTGGATCTGTGGGCCAATAAGTAGGCCTACCCGGTGAGACGCAATCCATCTTATTGAGAGGGTTGACTATTGTGTTGTACAACTGCTTGCCTTTAGGATTTACCAGGCGAGATCCCCAGTGCGTATGTTTGGCGTTATAGTCCCCTGCTGCAATGAAGCGATCTCCGAAATCGGTAAATTCCTTTTCAGAGATTGAGAAGCGTGGTGTTGTAGTGTAGTGTTGCCGCAGCTGGTTTGGACGGTTATAGCAGTTGCTTGTAGGTGCTGTGTTTCAAATCTGTTGAGGAACGAGTGTTTTATACGGTTTTTGATTAGGATACCAGTCCCGCCATGAGCTTTTCCGTCTGGATGGTTTGTTGCATAGAAGGTATATTTTGGTATTTGAAAATTATTTTTTGATGTTAAATGTGTTTCTGAAATCAGCAAAACGTCGATTTCACTTGAGTCTAGGAATAGTTGCAGTTCATTTTTGTGCTTGGAGATGCCGTTAGCATTCCAAAGACATAGACGTAGGGAAGCCATTATTTATTCTCGATAAGCTTCTGGATAAGCAGGTTTTGATTCCGCATCAGTTCTTGCATACAGTTTTGCATGAACGTCATAAAAGTGGTCATGTTTTGATTGAGTGAGATCAATAGGGCTTCTAAGCCACTTGGAGTTTGCTGGCCAAGCTCTGGTGCGCTAGGTTGCGGATTCTGTAGATGATGGAGTGACGGGGTCTCTTTTGCGGGCTCCGTCTGTCCAGTTCGGAGCACACTAGCGAAGGATACACTAGGACTGTATGTAGCAGGCATGTTAGATGATCTAACAGCCTTGGCGAAGAATACCTCGGGTGTAGTTTTAGAGGCGTTGACGGTGATTTTTGGTCCAGCTGGGGGTTTGCGCCCCTTTAGGTGAGATTTAAGATCCTTGAAGACAGGACATCCTCTGTAGTTGGCCGTGTGGTTCCCTCCACAGTTACTGCATAATCTTAGTGCGACATTGTTTCTGTCCTTGGTGCAAATGCCATCTTTATGATGTTCGCCACAGCCAACACACACTGACCTGAGATTGCAGTTGTTAGAGGTGTGGTTGTATTCCTGGCAGTTTTTACACTGCGGTGGTTGGTGTCTCTTATGAGGCTCCTCTACGGTGATTCTTCTGTGCAATAGGAGCTGTAGGTTGTAGATTGGGTGCACTTCATTTGGCTTCGACCGCTTTGCATCTGGTTGGAGCTCGATTTTAAAGAGCGGCTGTGCGACTTTGTTCCTGTTGATGATGTTGACAACGGATTTGACTGCAAACCCTTTTTCGACCAACGCGTCTGCTATTTCTTGAGTAGGGACCGATGGCTCAATCCCCTTCAACACAACCTGGAGGCCTTTACTGCTTTTTAGTTGGTAGGTATAGAAGTTGATGTTAGCATTACGGAGGTACTTTTCGATGATGCGGAAATGGTCCTCAGTTTGGGTTTGACATTTAATTTCTTTAATGTTACCCCTATTGAGAGGGGTTACAACAAAGTTATTTGCCCCTACTGTTTCTACTAGCTTCAACATATATATTAAATTAAGAAATGTTTAATTTTAAAGCAATCGCGTAAAAAGTAACGAAGTTATTTACAAAAGTCACTGTTTTCGACCAATCGTTCCTATGGGAGCTATATGATATAGTCACCCGATCTTGATCAAATTTGGCATAGTCGCTTATAGGCGTAGTAAACTTTCTAATATTAAGTTTCACGACAATAGCTCAGAAAATAACGAAGTTATTGAGAAAGTCACTGTTCGTGACTTGGCCGTTTGTATGGGAGCTATATGATATAGTCACCCGATCTTGATCAAATTTGGCATAGTCGCTTATAGGCGTAGTAAACTCTCTAATATTAAGTTTCACGATAATAGCATAGAAAATAACGAAGTTATTGAGAAAAGTCAGTGTTCGTGACTTTGGGGTTTGTATGGGAGCTATATGATATAGCGGCTGAATCCGAGATATACAACGCCTGCAGTATATACAAGTTTAGTCGGATCTGCAGGACCTTTTCAAAAAGCTTCGAAAGACATGGCAGCAAACTAATTGGCCTATATGATGATGGCTGGGCTTTGTCTTTTCCCACTTTAGGAATCATGATGATAGTGGACCTTTTCCATGTTCTTGGGAAGTAGCCAATTCTTATTATAGCGTTGAACAGTTTGCAGATGTATTGTATGGCAATGATAGGGAGTTCCAGGATCATTTTCGGTGTGATTAGGTCATGGCCAGGGGCTTTTTTTGGCTTTATGTGGTTTTTAATAACTGCAGTGATCTCGTCCGATTGGAGTTCCGAGTACTCACTATCCGTTAGTGTGCTCGAAGGGGGAAGTACAGATGAGTTTGATGTTGGATTTGGCTGGAAAACCATTTTTAAGATGTGTGGCAAATACGGATGCCCTCTCTTCGTCACTGCGGGCCCATCCACCGGTTGGACTCCTTATCGGTGAAATTGTCTCTGCAGGAGCGCTTAAAGTTGGGTGGGCTTTCCACAGAGGATGTTTAGTGCTGGTTGGGCTGAGCTTTTCTATGTATTTTCTTTGAGCCCAGCTTTCCTCTTGTCTTAACGCCTTGGAGAGGTTGCGATTAGCATGCCTTAGGCGAAGTTTTGCTGCTGGTGAGCGAGTAATCTGCCATTCTCTTCTTAGACGTCGTTTTTCCGTTACTAATTGTTCTATCCGCCGGTTCGTAGGCCTGTCAACAGGTTTAGTGTAAGAAGAGGCAGGTGGAGTAGATACTCTTGCTGCAGCTGCCATCATAGACTCAAGTGCAGAGACGCACATATCAATGTCCTCTGCAGCATTCAGTTTCGGCGAACAGTCAATGTGGGCACTCATGTACATTTTAAATTTAAGCCAATTTGTTTTGTTGTTTGTAAGCCTATATGGGCGATCAAGTACTTGAGGTCTTCTTAATAGTGTGAATAGTACTGGAGAGTGATCGGAAGTTAGATCTAGCAGTGTATCCGCAGTGATCCGATTACGTGGAATCCTCTTGGTTACTGCGAAATCAATCAAGTCAGGCACTTTCTGTGGATCTGTGGGCCAATAAGTAGGCCTACCCGGTGAGACGCAATCCATCTTATTGAGAGGGTTGACTATTGTGTTGTACAACTGCTTGCCTTTAGGATTTACCAGGCGAGATCCCCAGTGCGTATGTTTGGCGTTATAGTCCCCTGCTGCAATGAAGCGATCTCCGAAATCGGTAAATTCCTTTCCAGAGATTGAGAAGCGTGGTGTTGTAGTGTAGTGTTGCCGCAGCTGGTTTGGACGGTTATAGCAGTTGCTTGTAGGTGCTGTGTTTCAAATCTGTTGAGGAACGAGTGTTTTATACGGTTTTTGATTAGGATACCAGTCCCGCCATGAGCTTTTCCGTCTGGATGGTTTGTTGCATAGAAGGTATATTTTGGTATTTGAAAATTATTTTTTGATGTTAAATGTGTTTCTGAAATCAGCAAAACGTCGATTTCACTTGAGTCTAGGAATAGTTGCAGTTCATTTTTGTGCTTGGAGATGCCGTTAGCATTCCAAAGACATAGACGTAGGGAAGCCATTATTTATTCTCGATAAGCTTCTGGATAAGCAGGTTTTGATTCCGCATCAGTTCTTGCATACAGTTTTGCATGAACGTCATACAAGTGGTCATGTTTTGATTGAGTGAGATCAATAGGGCTTCTAAGCCACTTGGAGTTTGCTGGCCAAGCTCTGGTGCGCTAGGTTGCGGATTCTGTAGATGATGGAGTGACGGGGGTCTCTTTTTGCGGGCTCCGTCTGTCCAGTTCGGAGCACACTAGCGAAGGATACACTAGGACTGTATGTAGCAGGCATGTTAGATGATCTAACAGCCTTGGCGAAGAATACCTCGGGTGTAGTTTTAGAGGCGTTGACGGTGATTTTTGGTCCAGCTGGGGGTTTGCGCCCCTTTAGGTGAGATTTAAGATCCTTGAAGACAGGACATCCTCTGTAGTTGGCCGTGTGGTTCCCTCCACAGTTACTGCATAATCTTAGTGCGACATTGTTTCTGTCCTTGGTGCAAATGCCATCTTTATGATGTTCGCCACAGCCAACACACACTGACCTGAGATTGCAGTTGTTAGAGGTGTGGTTGTATTCCTGGCAGTTTTTACACTGCGGTGGTTGGTGTCTCTTATGAGGCTCCTCTACGGTGATTCTTCTGTGCAATAGGAGCTGTAGGTTGTAGATTGGGTGCACTTCATTTGGCTTCGACCGCTTTGCATCTGGTTGGAGCTCGATTTTAAAGAGCGGCTGTGCGACTTTGTTCCTGTTGATGATGTTGACAACGGATTTGACTGCAAACCCTTTTTCGACCAACGCGTCTGCTATTTCTTGAGTAGGGACCGATGGCTCAATCCCCCTTCAACACAACCTGGAGGCCTTTACTGCTTTTTAGTTGGTAGGTATAGAAGTTGATGTTAGCATTACGGAGGTACTTTTCGATGATGCGGAAATGGTCCTCAGTTTGGGTTTGACATTTAATTTCTTTAATGTTACCCCTATTGAGAGGGGTTACAACAAAGTTATTTGCCCCTACTGTTTCTACTAGCTTCAACATATATATTAAATTAAGAAATGTTTAATTTTAAAGCAATCGCGTAAAAAGTAACGAAGTTATTTACAAAAGTCACTGTTTTCGACCAATCGTTCCTATGGGAGCTATATGATATAGTCACCCGATCTTGATCAAATTTGGCATAGTCGCTTATAGGCGTAGTAAACTTTCTAATATTAAGTTTCACGACAATAGCTCAGAAAATAACGAAGTTATTGAGAAAGTCACTGTTCGTGACTTGGCCGTTTGTATGGGAGCTATATGATATAGTCACCCGATCTTGATCAAATTTGGCATAGTCGCTTATAGGCGTAGTAAACTCTCTAATATTAAGTTTCACGATAATAGCATAGAAAATAACGAAGTTATTGAGAAAAGTCACTGTTCGTGACTTTGGGGTTTGTATGGGAGCTATATGATATAGCGGCTGAATCCGAGATATACAACGCCTGCAGTATATACAAGCCTACGTGCAAAATTTCAGCTCTGTAGCTCTTACGGTCTAGGAGGAGTTTGCGTTGATCCAGACGGACGGACGGACGGACATGGCTAGTTAAACTCGTCTCGTCGTGCTGATCAAGAATATAGATACTTTGTATGGTCGGAGATGATTCGTTCTATGCGTTGCACACTTCTGACCAAAATTAATATACCCTTTTTGCAAGGGTATAAAAATATGGATTGGTGAGACTCAAACACGATCTTTATTGAAACAAAGCGTCTTAAGAACTAATTTATGAATGTGGTATTTTATTTATATTCCGGTTTCGGTTATTGGCAATGATATTAGTGTTACAATTAATTTCTTGTGGCTTAAGCAAAAAATTAAACTGACTGCAGGTCTGTCCCGAAACGTGTGCTCGCTGTCGTTGCAAACTTCCATATCTTCTGTGTGACCGTCTTTCATTATTTTTATGAGGCTGTAAGGAAGCTCTAGCTGGGGTACTATTCTCAGTCCCAGAGTCCAGTCTACAGAACATTTATTTGATCTGGAGACCTTGATGAGTATTAAGATTGGGGTCTGAGACCACATGAAGGGAGGAAAAGGGAAGGGAAAGGAGTAGGAGGAGAGTCCAAGAGAAGTAGCAACGACTGATCTCGTCTGCCAAGCAAAGCCCGATTGGCCAAGATCAGTTGCCTCTTGGACGGGAAAGGGAAGCGGGAAAGGGAATGTTAGTGTGGTTATGGGAAAGGAATGGTGAAGAGGAACTGCAACGACTGATCTCGTCTGCCAAGCGAAGCCCGCTTGGCCAAGATCCGTTGCCTCCTCAACTTGAGTGACTGAGCCTAGAGACCAGCGACTGACTTCGTCTGTAGGAGAATAACTCTATGTATACCCTTTCCCTTCCCTTCTCCACGGCCACTTAACCATTTGAGTGGAGCGGAAGGACCAGCGGACTCATACAAGGGCCGCAGAGGGGTGTCCGGCATGGCTGCTTCCACGACTCCTGGAGATTGACGTTTCTCCAGGTTTGCCCCACGGGGTCGTTGGATATCGTCGGATCCTCTATATGAAGGGGGCCGGCAGACTCCGAGGGTCCAATGTCTTGTGTCAAAGAAGGGAGTTTGACCACCGACAGGATCACGGCGCGCTGCGGTCGGGCAGAATCTGCAGCTCGTTGAGCCTCGTCGGGTGGTTTTCGATCGCTCTGGTGATCCTTGCTCCCTGGGGCAACTCTACGCGGCAAAGCCGGACAGGGTCTTCCGGTGGACTATCGCCTGTGGGGGGACGGGCATGACAGGGCCGTGTTCCCTTTCTCATACGGCTATAATCTCTTCGAGGATCCGGGCTATGTCTGCCGCGCGATCTTGTCTTTGCTGTGACATACTGTGAAATATAAAGTGCGTTAAAACTACCCTGCATTCTGAGTGTACTAACGGGGCCCTATGAGTGCGGTTTTACAAAAATGCTATGATTAAAACTAAGATACAATGTTTTAGATAATTCTTGTCTAGCATCGGTGCGAAGAACCCCCTCTTTAGAAGGGAGGGGGACGTTGGGCAGGCGCAACCACCAACAAGTGGTCCCCCTTGAAAGATCTTCAATCAGTGGCCTCGTGCGGGCCGTGTGTACGAGGTGTCCCGAGGCCGATGTCTTCAGAAAGACCGAGTTCTGGTGGTTCGGTTTGAGCATGACCATGCTCCCGATGGTCTGGGTCGCGTTCTGTTGATTCTCATGTACGAGCTTGAATATATCTTCCATTCGTCGGATGCGCTCTTCAGGGCTAGGGGGTTCGTTACCGGCGACATCCGTTACTTGGTCATAAAGAGCGCCAGGTATACGGAGTTTCCGACCTAATATGATGTAGGCTGGACTGAATCCGGTGGTGTCGTTGACGCTTGAGTTGATCGCTAGTGTTATTTCTGGAAGCCATTGATCCCAAGTGTTTTGCCCATTCTCCAGGTATTGTGGTCTCGATGGTTCGATTTGCGCGCTCGGTAGGATTCTGCTGTGTAGCGCGCGACACCTCGGAAGAGGCCAGGCCAAAAGTATCTTTGGGTCACTCGCAAAGTGGTTTTTTCTGATTCACAAGTGGCCAGCCGTCACCACATTGTGACATTCCTTTAGTACTTGGTCTCGAAATTCTAGGGGAACGCATAGTTTCCAAGATGTAGAATCGTGGTCATCGGGGTGGAAGTCTCGTCTGCGATAAATCTGGCCGTTTTCGAATATATAGTCTGAGAAGTCCGCAAGGTGCTCCGTGACGTGCTGCCGCATCTTTAGCCAACATTTGCACTCCGATTCTACTAGTTGTGCCCACTGGAGTATCAATGACTCTTTCTGCACCGTCGATACTCTAAGAGCATTGCGCCGAGGCCAACATCGCTGGCATCAGTCTTTAAGCAAAACTTTACAGCGAAATCTGGCAAGCTAGTACAGGGGGCAGTGGTGAGACGTCTTGAGTGCATCGAACGAATGTTGTTGCTCTACGTTCCAAAACCCACTCAAACCTTACTTTAACAAATTTGTGAGAGGTTGTACAATACCGACAATACCAAGAGGCGATACCGACACATCGACGTAACTCCTTGACATTGGTTGGTGGCTTAAGGTTACGGATAGCTGCTACCTTTTCAGGGTCGGTATGGATACCATCCTCGCTGACAACGTAGCCTAGAAATTGGATCCGTTTTTTGAAGAAACGACATTTGTCTCGGTTGAAGGGCATGACTTTCCAATGGAATAACCCGCGTCCGGGCACTGTGAAGGCTGTACACTCTCTACTTTTGACCTATAAGGGTATTTGCCAATATCCGCTCTTTAAATCTAGAGTAGAAATGTACTTCGCGTTCCTTAAATTTCTCTAGGATATGGTGTATATGAGGCAAGGGGTATGCGTCACGTACTGACTGAGCGTTCAGTTGTCGAAATTCTATACACATGCGAGTGTCACCGGTTTTCTTACCTAACAACACGATTGGTGCACTGTGAGGGCTTTTGGATGGGTCAATACGGTCCTCCTTCAGCAGTGCGTCTACGGTTTCATTGATAATTTGTTGTTGGGCCGGATTACGGGGATAATACCTGCTTCATGGGTCGATCGTGCTTCAATACAATGACATGTTGTGCTATTTGGGTAACGCCGTTGAGCCCGTCGAACTTAGTGATTTCCGCGTCAAGAACCGCTTGAAGTTCCGGCTCTAGTGTCTCTTGTTCCATACTGGATGATTGTTCTGGCTTTAAGTCCTCGGGTCTCAGCTTCTACTGAGGCTAATCGGGCTCCACCTCGGTTACCGGTACCTTTTGCCGCCGGGCTGTCGGAATGGGTTTTGACGGACAGCGTCAGGTGCTGGAGGCGGCAAAACTGAGCCTGCTTGACATACTAGTTTGTTGCTATGCTGAGAGTCATAGGTATCCTTGGGCATAGCGGACATTTCTGCAGGATCCAGTTGATTTATATGAGCATCCGGCTGCGTGTGGTCATCCGCCACTACTGATGGCTGAATTGTAGAATTGACAATTGTAGCAGATAACCTCCATAAGGTATAGAAGTTACTATGTTCCGAAGGATATCCACTCCTAGAATAAGGGGATCCATCATCGATGGCATCGCTAACAAGGTCATATGTACGGTCTGGGCCCCGAGACTGATGGTTGCCCTAAGAGAACTTTTGATATGAATGTCTCGTAGAAGGAACGGAGCGAAGTGCTGATGAGCCACTTCCTCGTTTATGAAACTCTTGTTCACTCTTGAATCCAAGGTAGCTACCAGTGGTTTTCTATTGACGCAGACATGGAGTTGGATGCGGTCTTTCTTTAGGAGGAGGGGGGTTACTGGGCTTAGGTCCTGGTCTGGTCCCTCCGTCTGGCCCAGATTGAGACGGAGGTTTGGCCCGTTTCCCGAACGACGGCAACATGCGATGGTACGTACCCCCCTTCGTCCGCATTGCCAACAGAACAATACACGGGGCTTCGTGCATTCTCGTGCGAAGTGACCAGCTCCCGCACATTTGCGGCAAGCTGTACTGGTATCCACTAGTGCTTCGGAGAGTTGACATATAGCAGTCCCGCTTAGGCTGGAAGGCATATGATCCAAGGGCTTATTTTGAACGGCGTTGCTCCTTTTCCAAGAATGCGCTGAGTCCTCGCTGCCTTGCTCCAATCGAATTGTCTCATAATTTACCACCAACTTGGTTAAGCCGGGTAACGTTTGGAAATCATTTCGTCGGGTATACAGCTTGTAGTCTGGTAAAAGATTTTCGTAGATCCTGTCGAGTTCCTGTAACGTTGAGTAATGAGCTCTCTTCATCATCAACCGAAGGTCTCCATTTAGTTATACGTTCCACGATCGAGGCATAGCTCCCAGTAGTACGGCCTACCATAGATTCATGGACCCGACTCCGCTCACTGGGCTCGATGTTAATCTTTGATCCAGCCATGCCGAAAGGTGTCGGAGAACCGGAACGAGAACCAGAATGCGATTCAGAACGATAGTTGGTGTCTTGTGGCACTGGTAGTTGAGAAGTAATTCCTTCGGGAGTAGGCGACGGTGCTCTGGACTGTGGCTTTACATCTAATTTCTTGTCCCCGGCACTAAATTGGATTTCTGCGAGTCGACTTAATACCTCAGGATGATGATCCTCCCTTAAGGCGAGCTCACGGAACCGATTTCTTAGTTCTTCCACTATTCCACCGGTGTCTAATCCGAATTCGTCACAAAGGACTTCCAACTCGGCTTTGCGACGATGATTTATCCAATGAACGCCCATTGCTAGTATGTTAGTAAAGACTCGGAGTCGTAGTATAAGTGATAAGCAGCTAAAGGATATCGGAGTTCGCGCAGTAGACTACGCGATACTGATTAAAGATGGCTACGGTAAACCGATAAGCTGTGGTATGGATCTGCAATTTGACCAATGCGTATATATATATATTTTATTTCATTTTTAATAAATTCTGCAAGGGAGGGGTCAGAAAATATAAAAATGTATAATTGTTTGTTTCAAAGAAGAGTAAGTAACGGTGACGCGTAAAGGAGAATTATCGCCGCGGGGGAAACTTTTGAGGTGGTTTTTGGTTTAAATATTTTGAACCAAAACTTTGCAATGGTTCCGATTGGTTCCGATTACTCCGATTACTGTTTAGAATATCCTTGAGAAAATAGTGGTCCTTGCTGCCGAATTTCCTGATGTCCTTTGCATTAATCTCCGTTGTATCCTTAAAGTTTAGTTCTCCTTGAATGTCCTTGTCCTATGTCCTTGTTGATCCTTCCGTTGTTAATCCTTGTATTGGTGAGTAGTCCTGTTAATGATCCTTGTCCAGTTGTTATCCTTCCGGATTGAAGCAAATTTTTATTCGATGTTTTCTTGTTGAGTTCCAAACACTGACTCCCTTTGCCAGTGCATATGCTTGGTTTTAAATAGTTCCTTGTGCGTCACTCTTCTGTCTTTTTCCTCTGCTGCTGTTACCGCTGCTGTCACTTCTGCTGCTGCTTTGGGGTGGATTTTAGGTTACCCATGCCCAAGTCCCTTTCAACTCATAATGCGGTAGGTTACAACCTTACTAATGGCTCTCTGAGAGGCACCTAGACTCGTTCTATCTACTTCTGGCAACTTTAGCTATTTTCTGTTCTGTTGTAAAAAAAAAAAACAATTTTTTCTTAATCAAACTAATTGCCATAGGCGACTCCGTCGATGGCTCCGTTGATGACTCTATGGCTAGCTCTGTCGGTAACTCAGTAGCTGACTCCATTAATAATTCTCCCTGAAATATTCTGTTGGTGAGATTATTAATGTGGGGTTTTATTTACGATATAATTATAGTCTAGGGGGTTTACATGATAATACGACTTCATAGAGATTACACTATGCTAAATGACAATCGACGTTTGGCTCGGCTCGACTTTGGCGTCCGTCTATGACGCTTCGACTTTTCACGCCCGACTTTGGCGATCGACTTTTTAGTGTCCGACTTTGACACACGACTTATAGCACCCGTCTATGGTACTCGACTTTTAGTGTCCGGCCTTGACACTCGACTTATAGTACCCGTCTATGGTACTCGACTTGACCTTGCATCCGACTATGACGCAAGACCTCAAAACACGTCCGTCTTATTCAACGCGCAAAAACCAACTCTCTCGTCGTCATCTCTCATTCGTTCGTCATCCCTCTTGATCGTCTCTTCTTACACGCTCACGTTCTCTCTTTGATCGTCGTCTCGTCTCTCGTCTTCGTGTACAGTGGGTTTGATGTACATCGCAAATCCACATCCCACATTCGGCCATTCTCATTACGCATTCGACCCGAATGCTGGGTCATCTTCCTCGTCGTCTCGGTTTAGGCTCCAGGGCTTCATGTACTCTGCACATGTTGACGTCACTTTAGGCCCTTCGCACTTGCCAACTTTTTCGACATCGTATGCGTTGTTGTGCTTCACCTTCTTAATCTGGTAGGGTCCAAAGTATTTCGGTTTTAATTTGAGACCACTCCCAAATTGCGTCCTCTTAATTGCAACCAAGTCGCCAACATCATAAGATCGAGCTTGCTTACGTCGTAGGTTGTAGTACTTCTTGTTTTCGTCTTGGATCTTGGAGATGTGTGCCTTCGCCTTGGCACGGAGCTTGCTTCTATCGTCTGTAAATATTGCCTTCGTCTCTTGGTTGATAAGATCTCTCAGTTTATGGTCA
Source organism: Drosophila tropicalis (assembly GCF_018151085.1). Lineage (NCBI taxonomy): Eukaryota > Metazoa > Arthropoda > Insecta > Diptera > Drosophilidae > Drosophila > Drosophila tropicalis. The sequence continues at coordinate 67,435 of NW_027173341.1, forward strand.
TCGTTGGTCCTCATCTTAACGCCAGTTAGTAACTCAAATGGAGAAGTGTCAATACTTCTGGTGTACGTCGAATTGATAGACTGCTGAACTTTGCTAACATGTCGATACCACTTCGTCGGATCATCAACGCTTAACTTCGAAAGAACAGGAATGATAATTGCATTTAAACGTTCGACTTGGCCATTTACTCTCGGAAGTGCTGTAGTCGTCTTAACGTGTTTGATACCTTCGTTGTCGCAGTACTTCAGAAAATCTTGGGATGTAAAGGCAGAACCCCGATCCGAGATAATAAACGTAGGGTTGCCAAAAATCGTGCTTTTGCATCGTCAGCTTCGTAATAACTTCATTGCTAGTCGTCGATTTGGTTGGGTATAACCAGCAGAACTTTGTAAATGCATCTATGACCGCCAGAATATGCTTATAGTCCTTGTGAGTAGACTCGAGAGGACCTAGAAAATCAATATGGTAAGTTAAAAGTGGAATATCATCTTTCTGGAGCGGATGCAACAAGCCTTCTTGCTTGCCGACTTTACGGCTACTTTTTCGCTGTGCGTCTGTGGTTTTTCGACTCATGTAGTATACTGGATGGAGTTCACCGTCGTCTGGACATCTTTGTAGTAAAACTGCTCCAAAACCTTCGATGGATGCATCAGTATGAACTTCCGATTCGTACGACTGGTTGTAGATGCTTAAGACTGGATTCTCAGTTAGTAACTTCTTCAAGATCTGTTTTGATGCATTCTTGGTCAATTCGGTCAGAGGTTTTCCTATACACGCATAGTTTGGAATAAACTTTCTAAAATATCCCGTCAAACCTAAGAAACTTTGAACTTGCTTTACGGTTCGCAACAGCCTCAATTTTATCTGGAAATGGATATATCTTCTTATTCTCGACAATGTGCCCAAAAAATTGTATTCTTTTCTTTAAAAAATGGCCCTTCTTCAGGTTTAGCTCTAAACCATACTCTTCGCAGGTTACGATTACCTCTTTTAGATTCTTAACCGCTTCAAGTTCATCTCTGGCCAAAATGATAACATCGTCAACGTATGGCAGCGCAATGCCGCTCTTGGATAAATGCCCGAAATATTGCATTTACATGTCTTTGGAATACTCCAGGCGAATTAGTAAATCCAAACGGAACCTCTTGAATTGGTACTGACCACAGTGGGTCACAAACGACGTATACTTTCGACTAGATTCTGCAACTGCCACATGAAAGAATCCGTTCTTCAAATCAATGGTACTAAAAATCGTAGCGTCTTGCAAACGATCCAACTGATCCTCGATGAGCGGCAATGGTTAATGGTCACGCACACATACCTTGTTTATTTTGCGAAAATCGACGCAGAGCCTGTAGGAATCGTCATGCTTCTTTACAATTACTACCGGACTTGTGTATTCGGACGTTGACTCTTCAATTATGCCTTCAGCCAACCATTCTTCGACTTTCTCGTTCACGAACTCTGCCTCTTTAAATGCAAGTCTACGTGGTCGCGCAAATATCGGACTGTCATCGTTTAAAATTATTGCTACCGGTTGATAATTAAAAATGAAAAATGATAATGAAAATCTAACACGAACGTATGGTCGTCAACCAAAATGGAATTCACAAAGTGTCCAATTGGTTTTATCTTATTTGATTCTCCGCCACCGAAACCAATTAGAAACCCGTCAAAACTACTTAACTCGGGTTGTTTCAAACGTTTATACAAATCTTCGCGAATAATACAAAATTTACTTCCGGTGTCGAACAATGCTTTACACTCAATGTTGTCAATTTTTAATAATTTTTTTTTTTTACAGGTTATTTCTTCTTTCGACTTAAAACTTTTTGTGTTTGGTTCAAATTGACTGTTCATATCTCATTTATTACAATTTTTAGCTATATGACCAAATCCACTACATTTGTAGCACTTTCTACCTTTCTCTTTATCATCACAATTTTTCGAGTAATGTCCTTTATTTCCACAATTGTAACACACGACATCGTTTTTAACATCTTTATTATTTCTTTTCATCATTTTGTCTTTCACTTTTGCACTGTTCTCGGCGTTTTTGTATTTACCATTGTCTTTCTTACTTTCTTTTTCACTCATTGTTTTATACTGCTTTAATTTCTCTTTAAACTCATTTAAATTTTTCGCTCCATATAAAATCGACTTATTCTCACTTTTTTCATCAATGCCGTCAATCAGATATTCTATTAATGAATCGTCTTTTATTTGTCCACGTGAAGCTACATCTTTCATTCTGTAAAAGTACTCAAAATCGCATTCATTGTTTTTACGCTTCATTTTCATCAGTTGCTCATGTACGTCTTTACTACTCACGCACGATTTGAATTCACTCAAAAGTGCTTTTTCGAGAGAGTTCCACGAATTTATTCCTCTCTCACTCAAGACAAACAGTTTTGCGATGCCTTTTAACGCCTTCTCTGCGAACAGAAACTTTTGGAAATCGTTCCAACACATCAACGTTGCTTGCTCATTGAATTGGTTAATCCAAACTTCTACTGCAATAGTATTAGTGCCGTCAAAAATACGAAAGTTCTCTTCCACGTCGCGGATACTAATGGCAAAACGCGGCGTCATCATTCTATCTCTCTCTTCGTTTATTCTTCTGTACTCATCGTTGACGTTCTCGCTTGCTCTCTCGTGCGGCCTGTTCCTCCAATTTTTCTCTGTTGCTACGTTCCTCTCTGTAGCTACCGATTCATGATCTGTCTCGTCGTTTATTTCATCATCTACTTCGTCGTCTGATTCGTCTTCGTCTTGTGATGCCAACAAATTGTTCAGCTTCAAATTCATGAAAATATGCAATGCTAGGTCGTCGACACTGTACTTGATTCCCAATACATTGCAAATCGAAACAAGATCACCGTTCGTCAAATTTCGTCGTACATATTCCGCCTTTGCTTCGTACTTTGCGTTCGTTTCATCGAAATCGAAACCAGAAAATTCTCGAATTCTTTTGCGGTTATTTCTATCTCCCTCGCTCTCATAGATAAATTTATGTAATTCTCTGATATTGTCTGCTTTACCCGTTTTCAGAGTATCACTTATTAAATCATTTAGACACGACATAGTTAATGTTTTAATTTCACCACTAGCAGAGCAGGACCGACTTAATACGACACGATTGTTCGAGAAAGAAAAACTCACTTTTTTTTTTTTCACTCTTCTCCCACACGAACGCACAAAAATGTATGTGGGATTCTCTTGAATCCCGCACTCTTTCTATCACGACAAAATATGTGGGAAACTCTTTTGTAACCACTCTAACTTGAATCTATCCCGTACGAGCACCCAAAATATGTGGGGTTTTATTTACGATATAATTATAGTCTAGGGGGTTTACATGATAATACGACTTCATAGAGATTACACTATGCTAAATGACAATCGACGTTTGGCTCGGCTTGACTTTGGCGTCCGTCTAAGACGCTTCGACTTTTCACGCCAGACTTTGGCGATCGACTTTTAGTGTCCGACTTTGACACACGACTTATAGCACCCGTCTATGGTACTCGACTTTTAGTGTCCGGCCTTGACACTCGACTTATAGTACCCGTCTATGGTACTCGACTTGACCTTGCATCCGACTATGACGCAAGACCTCAAAACACGTCCGTCTTATTCAACGCGCAAAAACCAACTCTCTCGTCGTCATCTCTCATTCGTTCGTCATCCCTCTTGATCGTCTCTTCTTACGCGCTCACGTTCTCTCTTTGATCGTCGTCTCGTCTCTCGTCTTCGTGTACAGTGGGATTGATGTACATCGCAAATCCACATCCCACATTAATCCTGTCGAAAACTCTGTAGATGACTCTGCTGATCATTCTGTAGAAACCCTGCCGGGGACTCTGCCGCTTTTCTTACTTAGCGTGACCTGGCTCTGCGCGTGTTATATCTATACATATTTTTTCTTATTCCTATTTTTTTTTTTCAATTGATTTCCGGGTGTGGCTCTGTCGATGGTTCCGTTGGTGACTCTATCGTTAGCTCTGTCGGTAACTCAGTAGCTGACTTCATTAATAATTCTCCCTGAAATATTCTGTTGGTGAGATTATTAATCCTGTCGAAAACTCTGTAGATGACTCTGCTGATCATTCTGTAGAAACCCTGCCGGGGACTCTGCCGCTATTCTTACTTAGCGTGACCTGGCTCTGCGCGTGTTATATCTATTCATATATTTTCTTATTCCTATTTTTTTTTTCAATTGATTTCCGGGTATGGCTCTGTCGATGGTTCCGTTGGTGACTCTATCGTTAGCTCTGTCGGTAACTCAGTAGCTGACTTCATTAATAATTCTCTGGAATACGTTGTTGATGAGATTATTAATCCTGTCGAAAACTCTGTTGATGACTCTGCTGATAATTCTGTCGCAACCCTACCGGAGACTCTGCCGATTTTCTCACCTAGCATGGCATGCCGGTGTGCATGTTATATATATTTATTTTTTTTTTTTTTTTTAAAACTTCCGTTGCTTTCGCAAACAAATGGTTTTCTTTTGCTCATGTGTGTGGTAAACTAGGTGATATACTCTTCACGCATATGTACGTCACGAGTGAACCAGAAATTTTCTGCCTTGGAGGAAATGTGTGACGTAATCGTCACACACTGACACTTTCAGGCCAATCTCTACGATTCGTGTCGTGAGCGCACACATACACGAGAGTCAGCGACACTCATACACACTCACACGATCGGATGTGTGACACGAACATCACTGTTCTTTTTTCCACACACGCACTTTGAAAACTCTTTTTTTTTTTGCACAAAAAAAAACACCAACACAAAAATCCTCGCGCGATCAGTGTGAATAAAGGAAAGACAAAAAAACGGTTGAATCAAAGCTGTGCGTAAGAGTGAGAGAGAAATGGCGAAAGAATGCTCGTAGCTCACACACACGCCCCGAATCAAACGGTGAATTGTATGCTCTCATTCTTACTGGCCACTCGCGTGTCCCCGTCTCTTTCTCGCATGCAACTGTTGCTTGCAAAGAAAACTAAAAGCACGTGGCCCATCGACAACGTATATGCGACTTTCAAATACGGCCGCAAGTAATTTCCTTTGAGCTTCAAACCTACTCCGTACTGTGTCCGCTTTATCGCTACTAAATCGTTTATTCCGTATTTCCTTTCGATCTTTCGTTTAGCATTATAGGACTCACGATTTTCCTCCTGTACGACTTTAATATTTTCAATCGCCCTTTCTCGGATCTCCTTTCGTTCGTCATTCAACTCGTCAACTATGCATTCTAAAATACGCTCTCTTAGCTCTGCATCTTCTGGAACTCTCATAACCAAACCTGTCAGTATCTCACTTTGTTGCTTCTTGGCTCAGTGTTGTTTATCATTTGTTGCACCTTGCCTACATGTTTATACCAGGTTGCTGGACTTTCCAAACGTAATTTCGTTAACATAGGTACTATGATCTTGTGCATTAGAATTGCCCCGTAACCATATTTCGATGCATCAGCATGGACCTCTGTTTGCGCTTTTGGATCATATAACCCCCTAATACCGACTCACTTGTTAATGATGCTTTCAATCGTTGGAATGCTACCTCTTGGATCTCGCTGAACACAAATTTACTATCCTTCCTTAACATATCGGAAAGTGGCTTTGCCATTAAAGCATATCCCTCAATGAATTTTCGAAAATACGATGTTAAACCGAGAAACCTTTTCTCCTCACTTGGTTTTATCATCACGTAACCTTGACTTCATTTTTGTAGAATCTGACACTTTTTTCAGTTAAACTGTAATCCGTTCTTCTCGGCAACCTCCAAAACTAATTTCATTCTTGACATTCCCTCTTCTAAGTCCTTGCTTGGGATGATGATGTCATCCATATACACGATCGCTATGCCTTTCTGAATTAACTCCTGCATTGCTGCCATCATGAATCTCGTGAAAACCGCTGGACACTTTGAAATACCAAACGGTATCTCTTTTGTTCTGCGTAACAAATGCAGTGAACTTTTGCGAACTTGCTTCTACTGGTACATGGAAATATCCATTTTTCAAGTCCAGTGTAGTAAAAACTTTTCCTCCTTGCAATTGATCAATTACACTGTCCATCAATACTATCGGAAAATTATCTCGAATTATCTTCTCATTCAACTTTTTATAATCGCAGCACAACCTTTTAGCTCCGTTTGACTTTGCTACCAATACTTTGGTGATGCATACACCGATGTACTATCTCGAATAACTCCTTCCTCAAGCCATTCCTCTATATGATTATCTACAATCTCCTGATCACAATAGGCCAACCGTCTTGGATGTTGGTATACGGGAATATCATCTTTCAAAATAATTCTCATTTCGATCTTCGCATCAGGATTACGTTTTGGCTCATATCCCTGAACTATCATTTCGACCTCTTTAGCCTGCTCTTGACTTAAATAAAACAACTCTAAACCGACTTCGTCCTTCCCTTCAAAAACTGTGCAGACATCTTCGAATTGCTTCATCCAATCCTCTTTTCTTAAATGTGTCCGCAACCAAAACATTTTCTCCCTCGAGCCTGCACTGCCTGTGCTTCACCTGACCTTGCCATACTTTCAAATCTGCTTGTCGCCTTGTACGAATCACGTCCTTTCTTATAAACTTCGATTTAAAACTTTAACTCTGAAATATTGCGAGCTTGGAATAACATGCATCTTGTTGGATTTTGTATCCGGAATACCTTTAACGAAGTACTCTATCAGACATTCCTCATCTACGTTTACCGGCTTCGCAATTTCCATCAATGCGTATAAATATTCATTTAGAGTTTCACCTTTCTTCTGTTGGCGCTGATTTAACTTTTTAATATTTCTCTGACTCCTTATGAACGATTTTGCCGCCCCACAAAATAACTGCTTTCCATAGACAAACAACTGAAATTCTTTCCACTGTACCGTGGCTGCACATTCTTCTAGTTCTTCAATACATTGAGCAATGTTAGGAATATCTGAACCTGAAAACTATGAAACACTGTCTTCGACATCTTTCAAAGTAAACCAAGACTGCAAAGCAACCACGCTTAGAGCCAGAATGTCTGCAAACTCCATCTCAATTACAAGGACTTAAAATTACGTACAAATCTTCTTATACTATGTTAGTTCTGTTTTCTAGCTTTGAAATTTGTTATCAGTCCTGGCTAACCGCTGTACACTTCTCCAGCATTTAACGCAGCCTCGAAAGTTTTTGCCACCAACACTGGTAAATTACTGTACACTTCTCCAGAAATTTACACAGCCTCCGTTGTAGCCGCCTTGTATCAATTTCGCAACCTTGAATCAATCTTGCAACCGGAATCATCACAATCTCTCTAGCGCCGTACACTTCTCCAACGCTCTCTATTGTTAGCTCTGTCGGTAACTCAGTAGCTGACTTCATTAATAATTCTCTCTGGAATACGTTGTTGATGAGATTATTAATCCTGTCGAAAACTCTGTTGATGACTCTGCTGATAATTCTGTCGCAACCCTACCGGAGACTCTGCCGATTTTCTCACCTAGCATGGCATGCCGGTGTGCATGTTATATATATTTATTTTTTTTTTTTTAAAACTTCCGTTGCTTTCGCAAACAAATGGTTTTCTTTTGCTCATGTGTGTGGTAAACTAGGTGATATACTCTTCACGCATATGTACGTCACGAGTGAACCAGAAATTTTCTGCCTTGGAGGAAATGTGTGACGTAATCGTCACACACTGACACTTTCAGGCCAATCTCTACGATTCGTGTCGTGAGCGCACACATACACGAGAGTCAGCGACACTCATACACACTCACACGATCGGATGTGTGACACGAACATCACTGTTCTTTTTTCCACACACGCACTTTGAAAACTCTTTTTTTTTTGCACAAAAAAAAACACCAACACAAAAATCCTCGCGCGATCAGTGTGAATAAAGGAAAGACAAAAAAACGGTTGAATCAAAGCTGTGCGTAAGAGTGAGAGAGAAATGGCGAAAGAATGCTCGTAGCTCACACACACGCCCCGAATCAAACGGTGAATTGTATGCTCTCATTCTTACTGGCCACTCGCGTGTCCCCGTCTCTTTCTCGCATGCAACTGTTGCTTGCAAAGAAAACTAAAAGCACGTGGCCCATCGACAACGTATATGCGACTTTTAAATACGGCCGCAAGTAATTTCCTTTGAGCTTCAAACCTACTCCGTACTGTGTCCGCTTTATCGCTACTAAATCGTTTATTCCGTATTTCCTTTCGATCTTTCGTTTAGCATTATAGGACTCACGATTTTCCTCCTGTACGACTTTAATATTTTCAATCGCCCTTTCTCGGATCTCCTTTCGTTCGTCATTCAACTCGTCAACTATGCATTCTAAAATACGCTCTCTTAGCTCTGCATCTTCTGGAACTCTCATAACCAAACCTGTCAGTATCTCACTTTGTTGCTTCTTGGCTCAGTGTTGTTTATCATTTGTTGCACCTTGCCTACATGTTTATACCAGGTTGCTGGACTTTCCAAACGTAATTTCGTTAACATAGGTACTATGATCTTGTGCATTAGAATTGCCCCCGTAACCATATTTCGATGCATCAGCATGGACCTCTGTTTGCGCTTTTGGATCATATAACCCCCCAATACCGACTCACTTGTTAATGATGCTTTCAATCGTTGGAATGCTACCTCTTGGATCTCGCTGAACACAAATTTACTATCCTTCCTTAACATATCGGAAAGTGGCTTTGCCATTAAAGCATATCCCTCAATGAATTTTCGAAAATACGATGTTAAACCGAGAAACCTTTTCTCCTCACTTGGTTTTATCATCACGTAACCTTGACTTCATTTTGTAGAATCTGACACTTTTTCAGTTAAACTGTAATCCGTTCTTCTCGGCAACCTCCAAAACTAATTTCATTCTTGACATTCCCTCTTCTAAGTCCTTGCTTGGGATGATGATGTCATCCATATACACGATCGCTATGCCTTTCTGAATTAACTCCTGCATTGCTGCCATCATGAATCTCGTGAAAACCGCTGGACACTTTGAAATACCAAACGGTATCTCTTTTGTTCTGCGTAACAAATGCAGTGAACTTTTGCGAACTTGCTTCTACTGGTACATGGAAATATCCATTTTTCAAGTCCAGTGTAGTAAAAACTTTTCCTCCTTGCAATTGATCAATTACACTGTCCATCAATACTATCGGAAAATTATCTCGAATTATCTTCTCATTCAACTTTCTATAATCGCAGCACAACCTTTTAGCTCCGTTTGACTTTGCTACCAATACTTTGGTGATGCATACACCGATGTACTATCTCGAATAACTCCTTCCTCAAGCCATTCCTCTATCGGATTATCTACAATCTCCTGATCACAGTAGGCCAACCGTCTTGGATGTTGGTATACGGGAATATCATCTTTCAAAATAATTCTCATTTCGATCTTCGCATCAGGATTACGTTTTGGCTCATATCCCTGAACTATCATTTCGACCTCTTTAGCCTGCTCTTGACTTAAATAAAACAACTCTAAACCGACTTCGTCCTTCCCTTCAAAAACTGTGCAGACATCTTCGAATTGCTTCATCCAATCCTCAACTGATTCAGTTTTTTCTTCTACTGATTTTTGCTCTTGACTAATCAGAAACTGTGTGCCATTTTTGGTTACCTTCATGTCAAAACTGCCAAGAATCGTTCTTCCTAAAATAGCATCAAACCCCATGTCCTCATCGGGAACTACATGAAATTCAACTACTACCTTAATCTTGTCGATGATCACTATTATAGAGAAACTACCAAACGTTAAAATCTTTGCATCTCCTATTCCCACCACTACTTCCCACTTCCCAAACACTTTTGATCGAACTTAGGACAATCTTTTCTTAAATGTGTCCGCAACCAAAACATTTTCTCCCTCGAGCCTGCACTGCCTGTGCTTCACCTGACCTTGCCATACTTTCAAATCTGCTTGTCGCCTTGTACGAATCACGTCCTTTCTTATAAACTTCGATTTAAAACTTTAACTCTGAAATATTGCGAGCTTGGAATAACATGCATCTTGTTGGATTTTGTATCCGGAATACCTTTAACGAAGTACTCTATCAGACATTCCTCATCTACGTTTACCGGCTTCGCAATTTCCATCAATGCGTATAAATATTCATTTAGAGTTTCACCTTTCTTCTGTTGGCGCTGATTTAACTTTTTATGGACTGCAGCTGAAGATATTTTTACACTAAACTCAGCACGAAGAGCTGCTATCAAAGAACTCCAGTTTTTAATATTTCTCTGACTCCTTATGAACGATTTTGCCGCCCCACAAAATAACTGCTTTCCATAGACAAACAACTGAAATTCTTTCCACTGTACCGTGGCTGCACATTCTTCTAGTTCTTCAATACATTGAGCAATGTTAGGAATATCTGAACCTGAAAACTATGAAACACTGTCTTCGACATCTTTCAAAGTAAACCAAGACTGCAAAGCAACCACGCTTAGAGCCAGAATGTCTGCAAACTCCATCTCAATTACAAGGACTTAAAATTACGTACAAATCTTCTTATACTATGTTAGTTCTGTTTTCTAGCTTTGAAATTTGTTATCAGTCCTGGCTAACCGCTGTACACTTCTCCAGCATTTAACGCAGCCTCGAAAGTTTTTGCCACCAACACTGGTAAATTACTGTACACTTCTCCAGAAATTTACACAGCCTCCGTTGTAGCCGCCTTGTATCAATTTCGCAACCTTGAATCAATCTTGCAACCGGAATCATCACAATCTCTCTAGCGCCGTACACTTCTCCAACGCTCTCTATTGTGCACTTCGATCCGTTCCTGCCTTGCCTTTTGATTGCTGGTGTATGGTACCTTCTTCGGCCAAACTTCTCACGAATGTCATGTGATGCGAAAATTCCAGAACCCCTTCCTGATCAGCTTTCTCACTCCTTCTGCAGTTGCCTTACTGCCTTGTCACTTGCTGTCTCGCTCATCGGTCGAATTTTCAAGTTTTTTGTCGCTCGCCGATACCGCGCTTTTACTGCAGCTATCTCGCTTCCACTCACTAAAACGACGGTTTTCTCAAGGCAGCGTCACTTGCTGTCGCCTTCCTTCTCAGAATTTCACAAGAATGAATCAAAGCCTATTATGTTGTTTTATCAGGTGTCAATGAATCAAAGCCTACTATGATGCTTTGAGAATTGTCAGGTGTCAGCGCATTGTGTAGTTTACAACACTGCCGTGCAGCGTTTGCAGACTGACACCTGACTAATAAGTCAAAGCCTACTAGTTAGTTCCAATGTATTAACAGGTGCGTCAGTTGTAGCCCTGGTTGAGCATCTAAGCAACCTTAGCAACTAATGTTGAGAGCTGTCTTCAGGTCAGGTCCTATATAGAGGGGGGCCTCGGGCTAGAGAGTGTACAACCTCCCCGGGAACTAGCCGTACAGTTCAAAATACAAGTAAAAAAGTTAAAGTAGTGCAAAGTACAAAAAAAACAATAAAAAGACAATGAGTGATTTAAATAAAATAGGCTACGCCCCGACATCAGAAGTGGGATTGTCTCAACCGCAAATTAATCCTGACGACCGGTTGTGCATGATTTTGGAAGCGAAACACCGTAGTTTAATCGATGTGATCAGTGCAGTTAAAAGTGGTCGACTGGGGCAAGGTCGTACAAAATCAGTTGTCTAGCCAAAGTTTTACCCTGACTCTTTGGGATCAAGTGGTGCTGCATGGTGCTCGACTGTGGACCTAATACTGGCGGAGAATTCGTTAGAGGGCAGCGCACTTCTCATGGCCCTAAGCAAATCGCTGGAAGGGAGTGCGTTAAATTGGCTGCCCCAAATTTCTTTTGTTGGTATGACGTGGAACCAATTCAAGGAATTGTTTCTGCAGCACTTTAAAGGCACTGAAACCCCTGCTGCCGCAATTTTTAACATTCTCAATGGACGTGTAAATTTGTGCCAAGTTAAAGAACCCATTGGTACCCTAACCCAATCCGGTGAGTCGTACCCATTTTACTTTGATTCCGGTGCTGAATGTTCTCTTGTAAAGGAAGCAATATCACATAAGCTTTCGGGAAAACGAATTAACAATGTAGTCCTCTTGAAGGGCATTGGAGACCACACTGCAACTAGTACTTTGCAAATTTTGTCAAATGTTAAAATAACTAATTATTTCCTTGAAGTTCTGTTTCATGTTGTTTTAAGCGATAGCTTAAATTTCGACATTATAATAGGTCGTGAAATTCTTTATCATAATTTTAAGGTCATATTATCATGTGACAAGGTCGAATTTCTGAAAACAATATCTGTATGTGCTGTGGCTGTCTCTGATACCTCTTCAAATCCGGCAAAAAATTATTAGTGTGCTAACCAATAAGCCAGTTTTGTCAATTTTTAACCCTCAACATCGTATTAAACTGCAGACGTATGCAAGTGCTATTGGGTATGGAGCTATTTTGTTGCACAGCATTTAAAATAAGCCTTATGCAGTGGAGTACTTTAGCAAGACCACAAGTTTATATGAATCCAAGTTTATATGAATCCAAATCATTCTAACGTGGTAGAAAGATTGTAGTTTTCACTGACTGTAACTCATTAAAAGCATCCAGGACAAAAATTGAGTTATTGCCAAGAATTTATCGTTGGTGGGCATACCTTCAGTCTTTCGACTTTGACATACAATACCGAGAGATTAAACGGATGGCTCACGTTGATTTCTTGTCTAGAAATCCATTACCTCCGAGAAACTCGAAAGAATTCTTGAAAGTTGTTGAAAAACGAATAGAGCTTACCGAAATATCTCAAGATTGAATTTGAGTGGAACAAAATAGAGATCAAGATATAAAAGAGAATTTCTAAGTTAAAAGAAAACGATTTACCGTTAGAAATATGTAAGACCTCTGACCTTGTGTTTTATTGTCCAACGAAACGGAAAAAGTCATTAGACAAAGTTTATGATTATTACTGGTTTAAGGGCATGGCAAAATATGTTCATAGATTTGAAGAAAATTGAATAACGTGTAGAGTATCTAAATCTTCGTCAGGAAAAGTGCAGATTGAGCTACATCCTATCCCGAAAGTAAGCCAACCATGGCATACTCTTTATGTAGATATCACAGATATCAAATCCCGTTTCCTGCCAGTTGTAGGCAGCGCTAGTTCGGATAATTTCGACCGCAAAGCAACCATGCTTAGAGCCAGAATGTCTGCAAACTCCATCTCAATTACAAGGACTTAAAATTACGTACAAATCTTCTTCTATGTTAGTTCTGTTTTCTAGCTTTGAAATTTGTTATCAGTCCTGGCTAACCGCTGTACACTTCTCCAGCAGTTAACGCAGCCACGAAAGTTTTTGCCACCAACACTGGTAAATTACTGTACACTTCTCCAGAAATTTACACAGCCTTCGTTGTAGCCGCCTTGTATCGATTTCGCAACCTTGAATCAATCTTGCAACCGGAATCGTCACAATCTCTCTAGCGCCGTACACTTCTCCAACGGTCTCTATTGTGCACTTCGATCCGTTCCTGCCTTGCCTTTTGATTGCTGGTGTATGGTACCTTCTTCGGCCAAACTTCTCACGAATGTCATGTGATGCGAAAATTCCAGAACCCCTTCCTGATCAGCTTTCTCACTCCTTCTGCAGTTGCCTTACTGCCTTGTCACTTGCTGTCTCGCTCATCGGTCGAATTTTCAAGTTTTTTGTCGCTCGCCAATACCGCGCTTTTACTGCAGCTATCTCGCTTCCACTCACTAAAACGACGGTTTTCTCAAGGCAGCGTCACTTGCTGTCGCCTTCCTTCTCAGAATTTCACAAGTTTTAACGAATTTGTGAAATTCACTAGCCAAAATTAATTGTTTCACTTTTAATCTGCCATTCCCGGGTGAGCCCCCAATTTGTGGTATTTTGTTAATATTCCGGTTTCGGTTATTGGCAATGATATTAGTGTTACAATTAATTTCTTATGGCTTAAGCAAAAAATCAAACTGACTGCAGGTCTGTCCCGAAACGTGTACTCGCTGTCGTTGCAAACTTCTAAGTCTTCTGTGTGACCGTCTTTCATTATTTTTATGAGGCTTAGCACTACAACTGGCTTTAGAAACGATGACCGCCTCTGGTTCTTTTATTGTGTATCGGTGCCTCATCACCGGTTCCCTACATGAATATTCATACACGAGAATCAGCGACGCTCATACACACTCACACGATCGGATGCGGCATCACACATGTGATGCACACGAGCATCATCGTTTTATTTTCACACACACACGCACTTTGAAAACTTTTTTTTTTTTTGTGGGCACAAAAAAAATACAATATAAAAAAGAATGTTTAATCCTGTATATATATATATATATATATATATATATATGTAGAATTGGAATATTCCTGGTTATTTAATTCAATATTATTTAAGGATGTGATTTCCTTATTTAAACTTTATTATTTATTAAAAATGTTTTTTTGTGTTAAGAATACATATATTTATTAATTATTATAATGGCCTTAGCGACAAATTTGGGTGTGCGATGTGATCGAGGCGAGAGTACGATTGCGAGTGCTTTTCGATCGACGCTTCTGCTTTATTTTCATGAGTGAGTCGACCAGATAGGTACGGCCGCTGCGTGTCGTTCTGTCTCGCTCACTCGGTACCAAACGATTGCCATGTTTATGCCTGCCTGACACTTCATTTCCTACAATCGGCTGTCCTGACAAGTCATTCGACCCGAATGATCCTAGCCAAGGTTTCATGAACTCAGCCACTGTTGAGGTCTTACAAGGTCCTTCACCGTCGCCAACCTTCTCGACGTCGTATCGACCGTGCCTATTCACCTTCGTAACTTTATATGGTCCTAAGTATTTACCTCTCAACTTTAGACCTGTTCCATACTGTGTACGTTTAATCGCCACTAACTCGTTTAAATTGTATTTTCTTTCACAATTCCTGTTTTTGTCAAACGTTCTTTTCATTTCCTGCTGTATTTCATCGATGTTCTTTCGAGCCTCCGCTCTAATCTCATCACGACCACAGTCTAATTCTCCTATTAACGAATCGGTTATTAGCTTTCTCATTTTGGGATCATCAGGACTACGCATCTCTATTCCTGTCAAAATCTTAAAAGGTGTATTTCTTGTACTTCTTGGAGCAGTATTATTAATAAATTGTTGCACACGACCTACATACTTGTACCAGTTTCCCTCATTCTCTTGACTTAACTTTGAAATCATTGGAACTATTATCTTATGCATCCTTTCTACTTGGCCGTTGCCACGGGGTACACCTGTTGCTATCAGTAAATGCTGTATATCCTGTCTGTTACAATATTCCTTAAACGCATTGGACGTGAATGCTGCTCCCCTGTCAGAAATTATTTTCATCGGGTTACCAAAAATTATGGCCTGCTTTTCAAGAGAACTAAGTACTTCCTCGACTCCTGTTCCACGAGTCGGATACAACCATACAAACTTAGAGAACCCATCAGCAATAACAAGTATATGATTGTAACGCTTTGTTGTGACCTCCATCGGGCCAACGTGATCAATGTGATATGTCATCAATGGCTGATCTCCTTTACTTATTGGCATCAAATATCCTTCCTTTTTGCCGGTCTTGGCATTAACAATAAGACATTCCACGCAACACTCAACAACACGGACTACCTTCTCTTTTAATTTTGGAATATAATACGATTTTTCTACGATATCTTGAGTCTTTCTAGCTCCAAAATGTCCTTGTTTATGTGCAATCTGTATTATTTCCTTTTCCATCTGCGAGGGAACTACAATAAGTTCTCGATTAGGGTCCTTTAACAATATTTCGTTTTCAATGTAAAAATCTTCATATCCTTTCTGTTGAACTAAGCTCCTAATCAATTTAGTCCAATCATCTGACAACTGTGCTTCCCTTAATTTATGGGTTATAGTGTCAGTTAGCAGAAAAACAAGATAAACGGCTCAAGGCATCCACATGCCGCATCTTTTGAACCTGAACGATGTTCGATCTGATAATCGAAATCTTGTAGGTACATTGCCCAACGTGCTACACGCAACGGAACCTCTTTCTTTTTCATTGTCATCGTGAACGCATTACAATCTGTGACAATCTTAAATCTCAATCCTAACACATATATACGCCACTTTATTAATGCTCCAATAACTGCTAAAACCTCAAGTTCATATGAATCATACTTCTCTTCGCAAGGTTTAGTTTTCCGACTCATATATTGTACCGGATGGAATAAACCATCTTCTGAATCTTTCTGTAAAAGCGCAGCTCCGAAACCGTGTTTCGAGGCATCAGTGTGAATTTCAGTCTCTAGCTTAGGATTGTATAGCTTTAAAACAGCAGTATCTGACATTTCTCCCAGTTTATTCTCAACCCATTTTCCGCAGCTATCTTCAACACCCTTTTAAGTTTAATTAGACCATCATTCACGCTAACACTTGGTATAATTATATCGTCCATATACACCACTGCATCTCCATTCTTTACTAATTCTCTCATTACTGCCATTATAAATCTGGTAAAAACTGCTGGAGAGTTGGAAATTCCGAATGGTACGTACAGGAATTCATACTGATCATTCTGAGTTACGAATGCAGTGTACTTCTGAGATTTTTCCTCAACAGGAACATGGAAAAACCCGTTTGTTAGATCTAAAGTAGTGTAAACCAACGCACTTTGAAGTTTTGCTAATACGGTGTCCATCTGTGGCATAGGAAAATTATCTCGGACCACTTTCTCATTTAGCTTTCTGTAATCGCAGCACAGACGCTTTTTCCCATTCTTCTTTGTTACAAGTACAACAGGCGAAGCATATTCGGAAAAACTTGGCCTTATTATCTTCTCCTTTAACCATTCTTGTACTATACTATCAACGATTTTCTGATCAGACTCTGCTAGACGCCTTGGATGCTGATAAACTGGCAACTCATCCGTTAGTACAATCTTCATTTCTATAGGAGTGTTTGTATTTCTAATAGGTTTGTAACTATTAATCAACTTCTTGACTTCACTACCGATTTATGCACTGATATGTGACAATTCACTCTTGATTTCCAATTTATTCTGTTCTGCACTGTGCATACACATACTTTCAAATTCCTCAAACAACTCAGCACAAGATTTATTCGCGTTACACAGTGATTCTTTTCTGTTGATGCTCACAAACTTTGTACCTTTCTTGGTAACAACCAAATCGACGTGATCTAATATGGTTCTACCTAAAATTGCCTCATATGCCATGTCTTCATCAGGAACGATATGAAACTCGACTTCCATCTCAATGCCATCTATCTTGACAGTTATGCTAAAACTACCGAAGGTCATCACATGACTTCCACCAATGCCTGTAAGAGTCTTCGAATATCCAGTTAGTGACTTAATTCCGAGTTTAACAAACACGCTTTTACGTATGAGACTCAAATTTGCTCCTGTATCAATTAGACCGTTGAACTTAATCGATTTATAAGTTACTTCTTTCAACTCCAAACCCGAATCAGTAAATTTACCTGATGCTTTTATTAATTTATCATCTACAACATTGGTGCTTTCAACTTTGGTGGTATCTTTATCTTTACATTCAAACGAACGATGGCCTGTTTTGCCACATTTAAAACAAGTAAACGTTTTCTTGTTACAGTCTCTCATCATGTGTGAAGGATTACCACACTTAAAACATTTGCGATCATCTTTTGTTGTCGAATTTTTCTCTCTATTATCTCTACCTTGCTTGTGAACAGATGACTCGAATGTTGTTTTCTTTGACGACTTTCTAGGATCATAGGATTTTAAGTAGGTCTCTATTTGAACTTTTAACGCATCCACTGTTCTCGCCTGATACAATAATGCCTTATTTGCTCTCATGTCTGGTATACCTTCTACGAAATACTCGATTAAACTTTCGTCATCCAAATCGATTGGCTTTGCGATTTCCATTAACGAATACAAAAACTCATACAAGTTCTCACCTCTCTTTAACTGTCGATTGCTCAGTCTTCTATGAACTTCTGCTGATGAAACCTTTACTCTAAATTCGTTTTTCAAAGCTACTTTCAGGGACTCCCAACTACAAATATCTCTCTTACTACGTATAAACGATAATGCAGCTCCCTTTAACAATTGTTTTGCATACACAAAAAGCTGTAACTGACTCCACTGTACGGTTAAAGCGCATTCTTCTAGCTCCCTAATCCATTGTACAACATCAATCGAACCTAAACCGCAAAACTCTGAAAAGCTTCCCTCCACATCTTTTAGTGTGAACCATGACCTTTGCCCATCTGTGTTCGGGACTTCTCGAATTGTTCTAGCCGAGGCGAAATCTGCCTCCTGCCCGTCATTCTCAATTTCTATTAGATCGTAGTGAGCGAGTAGACGCGTTTGCAGCTCTGCTTTAAGGCCTGTAGTCTCTAGCCCTAACTCTCTCAATTTAGTGCGCAACTCCTCAATACGCAACGTTAGAATCTCACCTCGATCCATTTCACTCAATTACAGTTATATTGCTTAACAAGATTGGTATAGTAATATATAGGTAGTATTAATCAATCAAATTTGTTACGACTTAACAAGATTTACACACTATGTTAATGTAGGTCAAATTGTGTTAGGTTATGGTTTAATTCAGACGATTCTTAGAAATGTGCTCTCTGCAGCTCGCATCAATTTCGTCGATATTTTTGCCACCGGTCTGGTTTCGCTGTGCAAGCAAAGTAACTCACACTCAAGACAATAATTAAACAGCTCACCCAACTATAGTCGTCCTGCTCTATGGGGCCACTCAATATCTCTGTAGCAACTGTTCGGTTCGCTCTCTGTTGCCACTCACTCTGTTGTCGCTACTCACTCGGCTGTTTTCCACTCGTTCTCGTGATCTCTCTTTGTCTGCTTCCACACCAATTGTCTCAACTTCGTGTCTGCTGCCTCCTCGTTTGGTCTTGTCGGCGTCGTCTGCTTTTGTAACGGTTTCTGTTCTCCGCTTTCTGTTCTTCTTTGGTTTTCCGTTTCCACAGTGAACACTGGTTATCATCAACTTCGAGCCCTCTGTCTGCTCTCTCCGTCTGTCTGCTTCCACAGTGACCACTAATTATCATCAACTTCGTGTCCGATGTCTGCTCTCTCCGTCTGTCCGTTTCCACAGTGACCACTAATTATCATCAATTTCGTGTCCGCTGTCTGCTTCCACAGTGAACACTGGTTATCATCAATTTCGTGTCCGCTGTCTGCTCTCTCCGTCTGTCTGCTTCCACAGTAAACACTGGTTATCATCAACTTCGTGTCCGCTGTCTGCTCTCTCCGTCTGTCTGCTTCCACAGTGAACACTAATTTTCATCAATTTCGTGTCCGCTGTCTGCTTTCTCTTTTCCTCTCGAGTCACCACCCTTCTCGAGCTGCTCTCAACTTCAGCCGCCGACTTTTGCCGAAACGGCGCCAAAATTCTGGGTGACGCTCTTCTTGCGTCGTCCGACCGTTCACCGTCTCACCGTCCACTCGTCGCCTCTCGTACAGTCACGCCAACTTCCACTAGTTTTTTTGAACTTGTAGTGGTTGCGTCGTTTGAAATTCGTTCGCCAACAACCTTGACTTTGTATATATATTACACGTTAATGCATGCAATTTTAACAATTTTCTGTTCATTTGCGAACTTCACACACACACAAACACACGATTTTCACTAATTGTCTTGGGCCAGAAATCTCGGTTGAGCCCCCAGTTTGTAGAATTGGAATATTCCTGGTTATTTAATTCAATATTATTTAAGGATGTGATTTCCTTATTTAAACTTTATTATTTATTAACAATGTTTTTTTGTGTTAAGAATACATATATTTATTAATTATTATAATGGCCTTAGCGACAAATTTGGGTGTGCGATGTGATCGAGGCGAGAGTACGAGTCGACCAGATAGGTACGGCCGCTGCGTGTCGTTCTGTCTCGCTCACTCGGTACCAAACGATTGCCATGATTATGCCTGCCTGACACTTCATTTCCTACATATATATCAATGAATATGCATATGTCGGAGAATGCATCAAAGCCTATTATGTTGTTTTATCAGGTGTCAATGAATCAAAGCCTACTATGATGCTTTGAGAATTGTCAGGTGTCAGCGCATTGTGTAGTTTACAACACTGCCGTGCAGCGTTTGCAGACTGACACCTGACTAATAAGTCAAAGCCTACTAGTTAGTTCCAATGTATTAACAGGTGCGTCAGTTGTAGCCCTGGTTGAGCATCTAAGCAACCTTAGCAACTAATGTTGAGAGCTGTCTTCAGGTCAGGTCCTATATAGAGGGGGGCCTCGGGCTAGAGAGCTCAGTGTACAACCTCCCCGGGAACTAGCCGTACAGTTCAAAATACAAGTAAAAAAGTTAAAGTAGTGCAAAGTACAAAAAAAACAATAAAAAGACAATGAGTGATTTAAATAAAATAGGCTACGCCCCGACATCAGAAGTGGGATTGTCTCAACCGCAAATTAATCCTGACGACCGGTTGTGCATGATTTTGGAAGCGCAACACCGTAGTTTAATCGATGTGATCAGTGCAGTTAAAAGTGGTCGACTGGGGCAAGGTCGTACAAAATCAGTTGTCTTGCCAAAGTTTTACCCTGACTCTTTGGGATCAAGTGGTGCTGCATGGTGCTCGACTGTGGACCTAATACTGGCGGATAATTCGTTAGAGGGCAGCGCACTTCTCATGGCCCTAAGCAAATCGCTGGAAGGGAGTGCGTTAAATTGGCTGCCCCAAATTTCTTTTGTTGGTATGACGTGGAATCAATTCAAGGAATTGTTTCTGCAGCACTTTAAAGGCACTGAAACCCCTGCTGCCGCAATTTTCAACATTCTCAATGGACGTGTAAATTTGTGCCAAGTTAAAGAACCCATTGGTACCCTAACCCAATCCGGTGAGTCGTACCCATTTTACTTTGATTCCGGAGCTGAATGTTCTCTTGTAAAGGAAGCAATATCACATAAGCTTTCGGGAAAACGAATTAACAATGTAGTCCTCTTGAAGGGCATTGGAGACCATACTGCAACTAGTACTTTGCAAATTTTGTCAAATGTTAAAATAACTAATTATTTCCTTGAAGTTCTGTTTCATGTTGTTCTAAGCGATAGCTTAAATTTCGACATTATAATAGGTCGTGAAATTCTTTCTCATAATTTTAAGGTCATATTATCATGTGACAAGGTCGAATTTCTGAAAACAATATCTGTATGTGCTGTGGCTGTCTCTGATACCTCTTCAAATCCGGCAAAAAATTATTAGTGTGCTAACCAATAAGCCAGTTTTGTCAATTTTTAACCCTCAACATCGTATTAAACTGCAGACGTATGCAAGTGCTATTGGGTATGGAGCTATTTTGTTGCACAGCATTGAAAATAAGCCTTATGTAGTGGAGTACTTTAGCAAGACCACAAGTTTATATGAATCCAAATCATTCTAACGTGGTAGAAAGATTGTAGTTTTCACTGACTGTAACTCATTAAAAGCATCCAGGACAAAAATTGAGTTATTGCCAAGAATTTATCGTTGGTGGGCATACCTTCAGTCTTTCGACTTTGACATACAATACCGAAAGATTAAACGGATGGCTCACGTTGATTTTTTGTCTAGAAATCTATTACCTCCGAGAAACTCGAAAGAATTCTTGAAAGTTGTTGAAAAACGAATAGAGCTTACCGAAATATCTCAAGATTGAATTTGAGTGGAACAAAATAGAGATCAAGATATAAAAGAGATAATTTCTAAGTTAAAAGAAAACGATTTACCGTTAGAAATATGTAAGACCTCTGACCTACCAGCACGAGTCTTGTGTTTTATTGTCCAATGAAACGGAAAAAGTCATTAGACAAAGTTTATGATTATTACTGGTTTAAGGGCATGGCAAAATATGTTCATAGATTTGAAGAAAATTGAATAACGTGTAAAGTATCTAAATCTTCGTCAGGAAAAGTGCAGATTGAGCTACATCCTATCCCGAAAGTAAGCCAACCATGGCATACTCTTTATGTAGATATCACAGGTAAAGTGGGAAAAGCGACCGTAAGGAATATGTAATTGTAGTCACAGACGCATTTACTAAGTACGTGTATTTACATAATACATTTACATTAAGTGCCGAGAGTTGTGTCAATTCGTGTTGTGGCTGATCAAGGCAAAAGGTTCACCGGACTGAGATTCTGTTTATCACAAAAGATTCAGCTTCACTTAATAGCAATATTAGTAAGCCGTGCTAACGGACAAGTTGCTAACAGCTGTAGAAACAAGCTCAAGGTGTTGACAAGAAGCACCGGGTGATGTTCAATTGGCAATTAATTGTACAGTTAATAGAGTAACAAAGGCGAGTCCCTTAGAATTATTAATTGGAAAAGTTGCGTGACCCTTGGGCTTGATTCCGATCAGCAAGTCGGAACTGAAATTAACCTTGGAGAAACTAGGTCGAGAGCTTTAGCAAATATGAAAGTTGCGGGTGAATATGAAAAGGCAAGATTCGATAAGAACAAAGCTAAAATGCAGAACTTTAGTGTGGGAGATTTTGTATGAAAGACATCAAAATGAGATCCAAAGTTTCGAGGTCCTTTCCAGATAGTTGAAGTTTTGAAGAACGACAGGTATTTGTTAAAAAATCTAAAGAGACAAGAGACAATATAAATATTCACAAGAGAGCATATAAAAATTGCCAGATGGACAGATACCAAGCGAGTTTGAAGTCGATGAGAGTCTGTCTAGAGAAACCGTTGAGAGAGACGGTATTGAAGCTGTTGAAATAGACAGTATGGAAACCGTTGAAAGAGACGGTATGGAAGCTGTTGAAATAGACAGTATGGAAACCGTTGAAGAGAAGGTACTTAAGGTTTTGAAACTGACATTATGAATGAAGTGTGTATTGACATATACGATTATCGGTCGCTGCGTGATGGTATCTGGTTCAAGAGAAGTTGTTGTATGTTGGGCTGAATATTTTATCAAATGTTAATTACACGAGAACAAGTGAATGTCATAATGGTTATCCGTCTAGGAGAGACGATGGTTATCCGTCTAGGAGAGACGATGGTTATCCGTCTAGGAGAGACGATGGTTGTCCGTCTAGGAGAGACGATGGTCATCCGTTTAGGAGAGACGATGGTTATCCGTCTAGGAGAGACGATGGAACTCCGTAAGATAGACGATAAATTAAGTTTGGAAAATTTGAAATGGAAAAAGGAAAGAGTCAGAATAGATACCTGAAAGGCTGACCTAAGAACTTGAAAAATTTGTCATAATGCAAGCACAAGTACAAAACGAATGTTTTGATCATGGCGTGTAACGCATAACATTATGGAAACAGAAGATAATTTAAATATTCTATAGGAAAAGTTGAAGCTAAAATTTTGTAGTAAAGCATTATTGTGGATTACACAAGGACGTGTAAAAGTCAGGATGGCCGTGTCGGATAGAAGCTGAGAGTGAACCGTCCAAGTGAGACGATGGTGAGCCGTCCAAGTGAGACGAAGGTTATCCGTCCAAGTGAGACGATGATTGTTTCTTTATACCCTTGCAAAAAGGGTATATTAATTTTGGTCAGAAGTGTGCAACGCATAGAACGAAGCATCTCCGACCATACAAAGTATATATATTCTTGATCAGCACGACGAGACGAGTTCAACTAGCCATGTCCGTCCGTCCGTCCGTCCGTCCGTCCGTCTGTCCGTCCGTCCGTTCGTCCGTCTGGATCAACGCAAACTCCTCCTAGACCGTAAGAGCTACAGAGCTGAAAATGCACGTAGGCTTGTATATACTGCAGGCGTTGTATATCTCGGATTCAGCCGGATCGGACCACTATATCATATAGCTCCCATACAAACCCCAAAGTCACGAACAGTGACTTTTCTCAATAACTTCGTTATTTTCTGTGGTCTTATCGTTTATTACGCTTATAAAAGACTGTGCCAAATTTGATCAAGATCGGATGACTATATCATATAGCTCCCATAAAAACGATCGGTCGAAAACAGTGACTTTTGTAAATAACTTCGTTACTTTTACACATGAGCAAAAGAAAACCATTTGTTTTTGTGCAAACTTGTATGATTATTTTTTTTTGTATGTTGCGAAAGCAACGGAAGTTTTAAAAAAAAATAAATAAATATATATATAACATGCACACCGGCATGCCATGCTAGGTGAGAAAATCGGCAGAGTCTCCGGTATAATAATCTCATCAACAACGTATTCCAGAGAGAATTATTAATGAAGTCAGCTACTGAGTTACCGACAGAGCTAACGATAGAGTCACCAACGGAACCATCGACAGAGCCATGCCCGGAAATCAATTGAAAAAAAAAATAGGAATAAGAAAAAATATGTATAGATATAATACGCGCAGAGCCAGGTCACGCTAAGTAAGAATAGCGGCAGAGTCCCCGGCAGGGTTTTTACAGAATGATGAGCAGAGTCATCTACAGAGTTTTCGACAGCTGTTGCAATAGACAGAGACGGTATGGAAGCTGTTGAAATAGACAGTATGGAAACCGTTGAAGAGAAGGTACTTAAGGTTTTGAAACTGACATTATGAATGAAGTGTGTATTGAGATATACGATTATCGGTCGCTGCGTGATGGTATCTGGTTCAAGAGAAGTTGTTGTTTGTTGAGCTGAATATTTTATCAAATGTTAATTACACGAGAACAAGTGAATGTCATAATGGTTATCCGTCTAGGAGAGACGATGGTTATCCGTCTAGGAGAGACGATGGTTATCCGTCTAGGAGAGACGATGGTTATCCGTCTAGGAGAGACGATGGTTATCCGTCTAGGAGAGACGATGGTTATCCGTCTAGGAGAGACGATGGTTATCCGTCTAGGAGAGACGATGGTTATCCGTCTAGGAGAGACGATGGTTGTCCGTCTAGGAGAGACGATGGTTATCCGTCTAGGAGAGACGATGGAACTCCGTAAGATAGACGATAAATTAAGATTGGAAAATTTGAAATGGAAAAAAAGGAAACTGTTGAAAGAGACAGTAATGAAGTAGTTAAAAAGAAAACTGTTGAAATAAGTAAAACTATTAGAAGAGAAAGTATAGATGCCTGAAAGGCTGACTTAAGAACTTGAAAAATTTGTCATAATGCAAGCACAAGTACAAAACGAATGTTTTGATCATGGCGTGTAACGCATAACATTATGGAAACAGAAGATAATTTAAATATTCTATAGGAAAAGTTGAAGCTAAAATTTTGTAGTAAAGCATTATTGTGGATTACACAAGGACGTGTAAAAGTCAGGATGGCCGTGTCGGATAGAAGCTGAGAGTGAACCGTCCAAGTGAGACGATGGTGAGCCGTCCAAGTGAGACGAAGGTTATCCGTCCAAGTGAGACGATGATTGTTTCTTTATACCCTTGCAAAAAGGGTATATTAATTTTGGTCAGAAGTGTGCAACGCATAGAACGAAGCATCTCCGACCATACAAAGTATATATATTCTTGATCAGCACGACGAGACGAGTTCAACTAGCCATGTCCGTCCGTCCGTCCGTCCGTCTGTCCGTCCGTCCGTTCGTCCGTCTGGATTAACGCAAACTCCTCCTAGACCGTAAGAGCTACAGAGCTGAAATTTTGCACGTAGGCTTGTATATACTGCAGGCGTTGTACATCTCGGATTCAGCCGGATTGGACCACTATATCATATAGCTCCCATACAAACCCCTTCGTTATTTTCTGTGTTATTATCGTGAAACTTAATATTAGAGAGTTTATTGCGCTTATAAACGACTGTGCCAAATGTGATCAAGATCGGATGACTATATCATATAGCTCCCATAAAAACGATCGGTCGAAAACAGTGACTTTTGTAAATAACTTCGTTACTTTTACCGCGATTGCTTTCAAATTAAACATTTATTAGTTTAGTATATCTGTTAATGACTGTGCCAAGTTTGATCAAGATCGGATGACTATATCATATAGCTCCCATAAAAACGATCGGTCGAAAACAGTGACTTTTGTAAATAACTTCGTTACTTTTACCGCGATTGCTTTCAAATTAAACATTTGTTAGTTTAATATATCTGTTGCGGTGCAGGCTTAATTGCCGCCCCGCGCCAGTAGAAAGGCTTACCCAACGCGCCCCTGGTTTTTATTCTCTCTCATTCGAAGAAGAACAGTTAGAATTTACTTTGTCTTTGCTTGCACTTATGACAGAGCGGCGGCCCGCTATGACGGCGCGCCAGTCACAGAAAATTAGGCAAGCAGGAAAGACGTGAAAAGAAGAGAAAAACACAAATGTAAGATAAAATAGAAACATGTGAGAAATTTGAATTAACGTTGAAATAAAGATTTCAGCCAACCGATCTAACCGATCGATATGCCCACAAATTGTGCAACTGAATATAGCGCAATACAACACAACCGGCTCGGGGTATATGTTCGACTCGCGAACTTTTTTGGAGCTGTCCCACGTCACGACCTGAACATTTTCTACATCCTGAAATATTTATTTCTTTGGCTCCAGAGATATTAGCAGAGTCTGAATATCTCTGAACCACGTGGATTGGAGTGGAATCTTCCAGAAGCTTCCTTCGTGAGAGCGACCGCGGCAGACGATTACATGCCGGCTCGCTGAGAGAGGAAGAGAGAGAGGGAGATAGTGAACGTGGAATCTTCCAGAAGCTTCCTTCGTGAGAGCGACCGCGGCAGACGATTACATGCCGGCTCGCTGATAGAGGAAAAGAGAGGGAGATAGTGAACCACTTGCAAACAGGCAAACATAACCTCATTGTTACGCAACATATGCAATGAGCAACAGTGATAGAGTACCAGTTCAACCTAGCGCTGAGAGTCAGGAAGACGGCGCTGAGGCGACTGAGAATGGAGCGGTCTCAAGCGACAGAGAAACTGATACACCAACGATGTCAACGCCATCCAGAGGCGACGGTTTGTCAGTGCAACAAACGATTCTTAATGGAATGTTCGAGAGTCACGCAGGAAACGGTACGGCAATTAAACGGTCCAGTAAAATTGATCTAGCTCCGTGGTCCGTACCTGCGTTGGCGCAATCGACCCAAGGACAAAGTAACGCGGGTGGAATGCAGCATGGACCTGGAATCCAACTGCCGGCTACCGGACACTTGACGTTAAGCCCTGGAGTGCACTCTACGGATTTAGGACACAAGAAAACTCTATTGTCATCGGAACAGATAGCGGCCCGCCAAGTACTGAACAAAGACTTACCCGTGTTTTCCGGTAAGCCAGAAGAGTGGTTGTTGTTTATAAGCCACTACGAACAATCTACTGAAAGATGTGGAATTAGTAACGAAGAGAATCTTATTCGGCTCCAAAAGTGCTTCAAAGGAGCGGCTTGGGATGCCGATCGAGGTAAGCTAATGTGTCCAGAGACGGTGCCGTATGCAATCGGTACGTTACGGATGCTTTATGGAAGACCGGAGATTATTCACTCGAGCCTACAAAGGAAACTAAGAGAAGAACCAACGGCAAGCTCAAATAATTTGGATTCGGTTATTCAGCTAGCCTTGGCAGTGCAGAACTATTGCGCGACACTGGTCGCAATTGGGCTTAAAGAGTATCTGCACGATCCAGCTTTACTAGGCGAGCTCGTCGAGAAGTTGCCGGGAGACTTGAAAGTCGATTGGGGAAGACACCGAATGACTATAATTGGATGTGTGGCTAACTTGTCTATCTTTGACAATTGGCTGTTTGGCATTGCAATGTGTGCCTCAATGGTTACGCCGTATACAGTTCCAGCTAAGGATGGAGCAAAGAGATCAGCACGTGTTACGGAATTGCAAAAGTAAAGAAGTTGTGGTGTCGATGGGTGCAGGCAGATACACCACTCGTTGATCCACGAGACAGCGGACTACAAGGAAAGCAAGTCGCAGTGGCAGACGAATGAGGATGATAAACCAGTTCATCCACCAATCTTATTCCATGGAGATATAACAAGCAAGGCTTTACTCAGATATATGCCAATCATGTTATACGGAAGGAAGCGAAATTTAGCGACATATGCCTTACTGGACGAGGGAGCCGCTTCCTCTTTGATTGAAGAAACTCTGGCAGAAGAACTGTGCTTAAAGTGGACCAGTCAAGTCACTCAAACGGAAAGCGCGTCCAAGTATGTGAGTGTCGGAGTGTCGTCGATGTGTCAAGGTGCGACGCAATTTGAACTCAAGAGTTTGCGCACGGTACGTAAGTTAGACTTGCCTACGCAAACAGTTACCGACGAACTGGTAACATCGAGAAAGCATCTACAGTATTTACCAAATTTAAGTTACTGTAACGTAAAAGCAAGCTTAATTATTGGTCTGGATAATTTGAAAGTTTGTGTGCCTTTGGAGGTACGGGAGTCCGAAGGAGACGACGTGGTCGCGGCGCGCTGTAGATTGGGCTGGTCTGTGTATGGCCGGCACAGCGACGCCGCTCCAGCGTCCTCACACATATTGCACATATGTGAGTGCAATGAAGCGAGCAGCATGCGCGCTTTGGATGCGTCAATGAAAGAATACTTTGCTATGGAGTCCTCGGGAACACGTGTGCCAAGTAAGCCATTAAGATCGAAAGACGACGAGCGCGCGTTGCAGATTATGAAGGCGACCACAAGTTATTGCCCGATTGACAAACGTTGGCAAACTGGACTGTTATGGAGGTTCGACAAAGTAGATCTACCGGATTCATACTCAATGGCCATGAGGCGTCTTCAGTGTTTAGAAGCGAAAATGGCAAAGGACATCGATCTTAAAAGCTTTATGTTGGACATTATGCAAAGCTATGAAGAAAAGGGATACATCCGGAGATTAACAGAAAGTGAGCTAGATAAGGGTAAAAGTTCATGGTTTCTTCCTATATTTACAGTCACTAACCCAAACAAGAACAAGACGAGGCTGGTCTGGGATGCAGCTGCGAAAGTCAACGGCACGTCATTAAACGACGTCTTGCTAAAGGGCCCGGATATACTGGCATCTCTAGTTGGCGTGTTAATACGTTTTCGGGAGCGACCAGTAGTGGTGGTGGCTGGTGACATAAGTGAGATGTTTCACCAAGTAAGAGTGCGCCCAGAGGACCAGACGGCTCAGAAGTTTCTATGGCGCAGTGGAAATTCGGCTAAAGCGGCAGAAACGTACGTGATGCAGGTTATGACATTCGGTGCTTCCTGCTCCCCGGCCTTAGCTAATTACATAAAGAATCACAACGCAGAGCGGTTCAGAAAATAATCTCCAAGAGCTGTTGCGGTTGTAGAAACACGTTTGTCGACGACTGGCTCGAGTCGACAAACACCGAAGACGAGATGACGGAGTTGGCCATGGAGGTGCAGAGAATTCACTTGGAGGGTGGATTCAACATGAGGCGCTGGACCTCGAATTCTGCGAGCGTAGTGAGAGCGCTCAAGAACCAAGAAGGAGACGTGCCTAGGGAGGTGGGATTCCTTGAAAAAACGCAAGATAAGGTTTTAGGCATGTGGTGGCTGCCCGTGCGTATGTAGTCAAGCCGGATTTGCTTGAAAGAGCATCGAAAGACTATCCGACCAAAAGAACTGTGTTAAGTGTGGTTATGTGGTTTATGACCCACTTGGATTGCTTGGCTTTTTCACTGTTCGTGCTAAAATTATTTTGCAGAATATCTGGCGAGCAGGAACGTATTGGGATGAGTCTCTTCAGGAAAAGGACTGGAAAATTTGGGTGAAGCTGTTACCCAAAATCAACGAAGTGAGGATTTCAAGGTGCATGCCGAAGGTTTGTTGTGCAAGACAAGTACAACTTCACACGTTTGTGGACGCCAGCATCAACGCTTATGCAGCGCTTGTGTACCTGCGAGCAGAAGTGGATGGAATAGTCCACTGTTCCCTAGTAGCTTCTAAGACACAAGTGGCCCCCTTGAAGCCAGTCTCAATACCACGGATGGAACTGATGGCTGCTGTTTTAGGTTTACGGCTGGCGAAATTCATCGAACCTGAACTCTCAGTAACAGTATGTCAGCGTATTTTCTGGACGGATTCTAAGGACGTTTTATGCTGGATTAGATCAGATGCCCGCAAATACAATCAATTTGTGGCATTGCGAGTTGGAGAAATTCTGGAAGACTCTGACGTGCTATCTTGGCGATGGGTGCCCACCCAGCATAACGTTGCAGACGATGGCACGAAATGGACAAAGATGCCAGACATGACCGGGAATTCAAGGTGGTTTGTTGGCCCGAGATTCTTGTATGAACAAGAGACACAATGGCCTAGCATGGAGCAGAGCCCGAGCAAGACGAGTGAAAGTATCTTGCACCACGAGGAGAAAGTCAAAGGGAACTCTAGTTTGGCTTGCATCACACCTGATCCGGAACGATTCGGAACGTTGGAAAAGCTACGGGCGGTACAAAAGCGAGTTCTAAACTTTTTGCAAGGCATATGTAAGAGGCCTTGCGGAGAACAACTGATGAACATTTTGGCTATAAACCGCGATGTGGAAACCGATGCAGTTTTTATTCGTGCATGCCAAGAAGAGGAGTTTCCAGAAGAGATCAGATGCCTAAACCAAGGACATGGCATAACAAATAGGAAAAGTAAGCTATTTAAGTGCACTACTTACCTGGACGAGTTAGGAGTGCTACGTATCAAAGGACGAATCGACAGAATTGAAGGAGTAGATATGGACACTAAGCGACCCATTATACTACCGCAAAAGCATAGAGTAACGTTTCTGATTGTGGAGTACTATCACAGGAAGAATTACCATTTGCACAATGAAATTGTCGTTAACGAGGTACGACAGCTGTACTGGATAACCGGCTTACGCGCTTTAGTGAGAAAAGTCGCGAACGCCTGTGTAGCGTGCCGTATACGAGTGGCCCGACCAGTGCCACCAAAGATGGGCGATTTACCAAAGGGGAGGTTATCGCCGCACACACAACCATTCACTTTTACTAAGGTGGACTGCTTCGGCCCATTTGAAGTCGCAGTGGGCCGCAGGCACGAGAAGAGATGGGGCGTGTTATTCACATGCCTTACGACCCGAGCAGTACACCTAGAAATTGCTACATCACTGTCAACCGACTCATTTCTTTGCGTATTGAAGGCGTTTGTAGCCAGAAGAGGGGTGCCGCGTACCATACTATCGGACAATGGTACAAATTTTAGAGGAGCCAGCCGCGTATTGAAGGAGCACATAATTGTAGACGATGCCGCTAAACGTAATACGTGGCCAAAGGGAAGAGTGATCGACGTTCATCGCCGGAAAGACGGACAGGTGCGAAGCGCAGTCGTTCGCACAGTAGATGGACTTGTGACGCGACCAACAGTGAAGCTGGCCGTACTGAATTTGGAGAGTAATCCACCGCACGAAGACGCTGGTGAATTACGGGGTGGGGAATGTTGCGGTGCAGGCTTAATTGCCGCCCCGCGCCAGTAGAAAGGCTTACCCAACGCGCCCCTGGTTTTTATTCTCTCTTAGAATTTACTTTGTCTTTGCTTGCACTTATGACAGAGCGGCGGCCCGCTATGACGGCGCGCCAGTCACATAAAATTAGGCAAGCAGGAAAGACGTGAAAAGGAGAGAAAAACACAAATGTAAGATAAAATAGAAACATGTGAGAAATTTGAATTAACATTGAAATAAAGATTTTCAGCCAACCGATCTAACCGATCGATATGCCCACAAATTGTGCAACTGAATATAGCGCAATACAACACAAAACCGGCGTTTAATTGTTTGGTTAGAGGGCTCGGGGTATATGTTCGACTCGCGAACTTTTTTTGGAGCTGTCCCACGTCACGACCTGAACATTTTCTACAATATCTGTTAATGACTGTCGAATTTGATAAAGATCGGGTGACTATATCATATAGCTCCCATAGGAACGATCGGTGGAAAACAGTGACTTTGATCAATATCTTCGTTATTTCCTACGATTGTAGGCCATTCTTTCGCAAACATAAGCCTTTTTTAGATAAAACGTTCTTCCACATTGATGTCTGATACGTAAGGAAAGAATTACCAAAAAGTTGCAAGGGTATACAAACTTTGACGCGGTCGAAGTTAGCCCCGGCCCTCTTGTTTTGAATTAACTTTGGAAGTTTAGTTAAAGAAAATGTAAAATCGACACTTTGGCAAAATATTATGTAACCTGCATTGGTGAAGTTATTGAATTGAATTGAAAGAGATATGTTTTCAAATGTTTTAATTAAGAATTAATGTTAAAAGTTTGTGCGAAGAAATGTTGAACTGAATATTTTATCAGATGGTTATCCGTCTAAGAGAGACGATTGTTAATGGTTATCCGTTTAAGAAAAACGATGATTATTGGTTGGATATCCGTCTAAGAGAGACGATGACTTAAGTTTGAAATCTATTACGAAGACATTTTTGAAGTTAATGTTTGGCATATTACACGAGGACGTGTAACTTGTCAGGATGGCCGTGTCGGAGAATGAATTAAAGCCTATTATGTTGTTTTATCAGGTGTAAATTAATCAAAGCCTACTATGGTGCTTTGAGAATTGTCAGGTGTCAGCGCATTGTGTAGTTTACAACACTGCCGTGCAGCGTTTGCAGACTGACACCTGACTAATAAGTCAAAGCCTACTAGTTAGTTCCAATGTATTAACAGGTGCGTCAGTTGTAGCCCTGGTTGAGCATCTAAGCAACCTTAGCAACTAATGTTGAGAGCTGTCTTCAGGTCAGGTCCTATATAAAGGGGGGCCTCGGGCTAGAGAGCTCAGTGTACAACCTCCCCGGGAACTAGCCGTACAGTTCAAAATACAACTAAAAAAGTTAAAGTAGTGCAAAGTACAAAAAAACAATAAAAAGACAATGAGTGATTTAAATAAAATAGGCTACGCCCCGACATTCTTTTTTTATATATATATATATATGCAAGTACAGTCGCGCGTTGGGTTTCGTGTTATTGTATTTTTTTTTGTGCCCACAAAACCGATACACAATAAAAGAACCAGAGGCGGTCATCGTTTCTAAAGCCAGTTGTAGTGCTAAGTCTCATAAAAATAATCAAAGACGGTCACACAGAAGACTTGGAAGTTTGCAACGACAGCGAGCACACGTTTCGGGACAGACCTGCAGTCAGTTTGATTTTTGCTTAAGCCATAAGAAATTAATTGTAACACTAATATCATTGCCAATAACCGAAACCGGAATATAAACAAAATACCACAAACCGGGTGAGCTCCCACCCGGGAATGGCAGATTAAAAGACAAACAATTAATTTTGGCTAGTGAATTTCACAAATTCGTTAAAACTTGTGAAATTCTGAGAAGGAAGGAGACAGCAAGCGTCACTTGCTGTCTCCTTCCTTCTCAGCCTCGAGAAAACCGTTGTTTTAGTGAGTGGAAGCGAGATAGCTGCAGTAAAAGCGCGGTATCGGCGAGCGACAAAAAAACTTGAAAATTCGACCGATGAGCGAGACAGCAAGTGACAAGGCAGTAAGGCAACTGCAGAAGGAGTGAGAAAGCTGATCAGGAAGGGGTTCTGGAATTTTCGCATCACATGACATTCGTGAGAAGTTTGGCCGAAGAAGGTACCATCAAAAGGCAAGGCAAGGCAGGAACGGATCGAAGTGCACAATAGAGAGCGTTGGAGAAGTGTACGGCGCTAGAGATATTGTGACGATTCCGGTTGCAAGATTGATTCAAGGTTGCGAAATCGATACAAGGCGGCTACAACGGAGGGTGTGTAAATTTCTGGAGAAGTGTACAGTAATTTACCAGTGTTGGTGGCAAAAACTTTCGAGGCTGCGTTAAATGCTGGAGAAGTGTACAGCGGTTAGCCAGGACTGATAACAAATTTCAAAGCTAGAAAACAGAACTAACATAGTATAAGAAGATTTGTACGTAATTTTAAGTCCTTGTAATTGAGATGGAGTTTGCATGGAGTTTGATGGAGTTTCTGGCTCTAAGCGTGGTTGCTTTGCAGTCTTGGTTTACTTTGAAAGATGTCGAAGACAGTGTTTCACAGTTTTCAGGTTCAGATATTCCTAACATTGCTCAATGTATTGAAGAACTAGAAGAATGTGCAGCCACGGTACAGTGGAATGAATTACAGTTGTTTGTCTATGGAAAGCAGTTATTTTGTGGGGCGGCAAAATCGTTCATAAGGAGTCAGAGAAATATTAAAAACTGGAGTTCTTTTGATAGCAGCTCTTCGTGCTGAGTTTTGTGTAAAAATATCTTCAGCTGCAGTCCATAAAAAGTTAAATCAGCGCCAACAGAAGAAAGGTGAAACTCCAAATGAATATTTATACGCATAGATGGAAATTGCGAAGCCGGTAAATGTAGATGAGGAAAGTCTGATAGAGTACTTCGTTAATGGTATTCCGGATACAAAATCCAACAAGATGATGTTATTCCAAGCTTGCAATATTTCAGAGTTAAAGTTTCAAATCGAAGTTTATAAGAAAGGACGTGATTTGTACAAGGCGACAAGCAGATTTGAAAGTATGGCAAGGTTTAAGAAAAGATTGTCCTAAGTTCGATCAAAAGTGTTTCAAGTGCGGTTATAGCCAGGTCATCGTGCAGCTCAGTGTAATATCGAAGCACAGATTAAGCGAGAGAGGCAAGCAAATGTTGTTCAAAATGAGAAAGTTGAAGTTAGTTCGAGTACGTTTACTTTGTCTGGGTTAGAGCTAAAGAAGGTTAGCTATGGGAACATTGAATTTAAACGGCTTGTAGATACAGGAGCAGATATGTGCTTGATTCGTCGAAGTGTTTTTTGGAAGCTAGGATTTAAACAACTAACAGGTCCTGGGAAGTGTTTGGTGGGAAAAGGAGATGCAAAGATTTTGACGTTTGGTAGTTTCTCTAAAATAGAGATCATCGACAAGATTAAGGTAGTAGATGAATTTCATGTAGTTCCCGATGAGGACATGGGGTTTGATGCTATTTTAGGAAGAACGATTCTTGGCAGTGTTGACATGAAGGTAACCAAAAATAGCACACAGTTTTTGATTAGTCAAGAGCAAAAATTAGTAGAAGAAAAAACTGAATCAGTTGAGGATTGGATGAAGCAATTCGAAGATGTCTGCACAGTTTTTGAAGGGAAGGACGAAGTCGGTTTAGAGTTGTCTCATTTAAGTCAAGAGCAGGCTAAAGAGGTCGAAATGATAGTTCAGGGATATGAGCCAAAACGTAATCCTGATGCGAAGATCGAAATGAGAATTAATTTGAAAGATGATATTCCCGTATACCAACATACAAGACGGTTGGCCTACTGTGATCAGGAGATTGTAGATAATCAGATACAGGAATGGCTTGAGGAAGGAGTTATTCGAGATAGTACATCGGTGTATGCATCACCAAAGTATTGGTAGCAAAGTCAAACGGAGCTAAAAGGTTGTGCTGCGATTATAGAAAATTGAATGAGAAGATAATTCGAGATAATTTTCCGATTGTATTGATGGACACTGTAATTGATCAACTGCAAGGAGGAAAAGTTTTTACTACACTGGACTTGAAAAATGGATATGTACCAGT
Source organism: Drosophila tropicalis (assembly GCF_018151085.1). Lineage (NCBI taxonomy): Eukaryota > Metazoa > Arthropoda > Insecta > Diptera > Drosophilidae > Drosophila > Drosophila tropicalis. The sequence continues at coordinate 102,877 of NW_027173341.1, forward strand.
AGAGGCAAGTTCGCAAAAGTTCACTGCATTTGTTACGCAGAAAGGCCAGTACGAATTCTTATATGTACCGTTTGGTATCTCAAACTCTCCAGCGGTTTTCACGAGATTCATGATGGCAGCAATGCAGGAGTTTATTCAGAAATGAACGGATTACAGTTAAGCTGAAAAAAGTGTCAGATTCTACAAAATCAAGTCAATTTTCTGGGTTACGTGATTAGTGAAGGGATGATAAAACCAAGTGAGGAGAAAATTTCAGCAGTACACAATTTTCCAAGACCGCGTGATAAGAAAGCAGTGCAAAGGTTTCTCGGTTCAACATCGTATTTTCGAAAATTCATTGAGGGATATGCTTTAATGGCAAAGCCACTTTCCGATATGTTAAGGAAGGATAGTAAATTTGTGTTCAGCGAGATCCAAGAGGTAGCATTCCAACGATTGAAAGCATCATTAACAAGTGAGTCGGTATTGGGGGGTTATATGATCCAAAAGCGCAAACAGAGGTCCATGCTGATGCATCGAAATATGGTTACGGGGCAATTCTAATGTACAAGATCATAGTACCTATGTTAACGAAATTAAGTTTGGAAAGTCCAGCAACCTGGTATAAGCATGTAGGCAAGGTGCAACAAATGATAAACAACACTGAGCCAAGAAGCACAAAAGTGAGTTCGTTTAAGGTACTGACAGGTTTGGATATGAGAGTTCCTGAAGATCCAGAGCTAAGAGAGCGTATTTTAGAATGCATAGTTGACGAGTTGAATGAGGAACGAAAGGAGATCCGAGAAAGGGCGATTGAAAATATTATAGTCGTACAGGAGGAAAATCGTAAGTCCTATAATGCTAAACGGAAGATCGAAAGGAAATAAGGAATAAACGATTTAGTAGCGATAAAGCGGACACAGTACGGAGTAGGTTTGAAGCTCATATACGTTGTCGATGGGCCACGTGCTTTTAGTTTTCTTTGCAAGCAACAGTTACATGCGAGAAAGAGAAAGGGACGCGCGAGTGGCCAGTAAGAATGAGAGCATACAATTCACCGTTTTATTCGGGGCGTGTGTGTGAGCTACGAGCATTCTTTCGCCATTTCTCTCTCACTCTTACGCACAGCTTTGATTCAACCGTTTTTTTGTCTTTCCTTTATTCACACTGATCGCGAGAGGAGTTTTGTGTTGGTGTTTTTTTTTTGTGCAAAAAGAAAAAGAGTTTTCAAAGTGCGTGTGTGGAAAAAAACCAGTGATGTTCGTGTCACACACCCGATCGTGTGAGTGTGTATGAGTGTCGCTGACTCTCGTGTATGTGTGCGCTCACGACACGAATCGTAGAGATTGGCCTGAAAGTGTCAGTGTGTGACGATTACGTCACACATTTCCTCCAAGGCAGAAAATTTCTGGTTCTCTCGTGACGTACATATGCGTGAAGAGGCGACTCATAGACATTGACACAATGAAAGGGTATGCATGGGTATATCACCTAGTTTATCACACACATGAGCAAAAGAAAACCATTTGTTTTTGTGCAAACTTGTATGATTTTTTTTTTTGTATGTTGCGAAAGCAACGGAAGTTTTAAAAAAAATAAATAAATATATATATAACATGCACACCGGCATGCCATGCTAGGTGAGAAAATCGGCAGAGTCTCCGGTAGGGTTGCGACAGAATTATCAGCAGAGTCATCAACAGAGTTTTCGAGGATTAATAATCTCATCAACAACGTATTCCAGAGAGAATTATTAATGAAGTCAGCTACTGAGTTACCGACAGAGCTAACGATAGAGTCACCAACGGAACCATCGACAGAGCCATACCCGGAAATCATTTGAAAAAAAAAATAGGAATAAGAAAAAATATGTATAGATATAATACGCGCAGAGCCAGGTCACGCTAAGTAAGAATAGCGGCAGGGTCCCCGGCAGGGTTTTTACAGAATGATGAGCAGAGTCATCTACAGAGTTTTCGACAGCTGTTGCAATAGACAGAGACGGTATGGAAGCTGTTGAAATAGACAGTATGGAAACCGTTGAAGAGAAGGTACTTAAGGTTTTGAAACTGACATTATGAATGAAGTGTGTATTGAGATATACGATTATCGGTCGCTGCGTGATGGTATCTGGTTCAAGAGAAGTTGTTGTTTGTTGAGCTGAATATTTTATCAAATGTTAATTACACGAGAACAAGTGAATGTCATAATGGTTTTCCGTCTAGGAGAGACGATGGTTATCCGTCTAGGAGAGACGATGGTTATCCGTCTAGGAGAGACGATGGTTATCCGTCTAGGAGAGACGATGGTTGTCCGTCTAGGAGAGACGATGGTTATCCGTCTAGGAGAGACGATGGAACTCCGTAAGATAGACGATAAATTAAGATTGGAAAATTTGAAATGGAAAAAAAGGAAACTGTTGAAAGAGACAGTAATGAAGTAGTTAAAAAGAAAACTGTTGAAATAAGTAAAACTATTAGAAGAGAAAGTATAGATGCCTGAAAGGCTGACTTAAGAACTTGAAAAATTTGTCATAATGCAAGCACAAGTACAAAACGAATGTTTTGATCATGGCGTGTAACGCATAACATTATGGAAACAGAAGATAATTTAAATATTCTATAGGAAAAGTTGAAGCTAAAATTTTGTAGTAAAGCATTATTGTGGATTACACAAGGACGTGTAAAAGTCAGGATGGCCGTGTCGGATAGAAGCTGAGAGTGAACCGTCCAAGTGAGACGATGGTGAGCCGTCCAAGTGAGACGAAGGTTATCCGTCCAAGTGAGACGATGATTGTTTCTTTATACCCTTGCAAAAAGGGTATATTAATTTTGGTCAGAAGTGTGCAACGCATAGAACGAAGCATCTCCGACCATACAAAGTATATATATTCTTGATCAGCACGACGAGACGAGTTCAACTAGCCATGTCCGTCCGTCCGTCCGTCCGTCCGTCCGTCCGTCGGTCCGTCCGTCTGGATCAACGCAAACTCCTCCTAGACCGTAAGAGCTACAGAGCTGAAAATGCACGTAGGCTTGTATATACTGCAGGCGTTGTATATCTCGGATTCAGCCGGATCGGACCACTATATCATATAGCTCCCATACAAACCCCAAAGTCACGAACAGTGACTTTTCTCAATAACTTCGTTATTTTCTGTGGTCTTATCGTTTATTACGCTTATAAAAGACTGTGCCAAATTTGATCAAGATCGGATGACTATATCATATAGCTCCCATAAAAACGATCGGTCGAAAACAGTGACTTTTGTAAATAACTTCGTTACTTTTACCGCGATTGCTTTCAAATTAAACATTTGTTAGTTTAGTATATCTGTTAATGACTGTGCCAAGTTTGATCAAGATCGGATGACCATATCATATAGCTCCCATAGGAACGATCGGGCGAAAACAGTGACTTTTGTAAATAACTTCGTTACTTTTACCGCGATTGCTTTCAAATTAAACATTTGTTAGTTTAATATATCTGTTTATGACTGTGTCGAATTTGATAAAGATCGGGTGACTATATCATATAGCTCCCATAGGAACGGTTGGTGGAAAACAGTGAATTTGATCAATATCTTCGTTATTTCCTACGATTGTAGGCCATTCTTTCGCAAACATAAGCCTTTTTAGATAAAACGTTCTTCCACATTGATGGCTAATAGGTAAGGAAAGAGTTACCAAAAATTTGCAAGGGTATACAAACTTTGACGCGGTCGAAGTTAGCTTCGGCCCTCTGGTTTTGAATTAAATTTGGAATTTTAGTTAAAGAAAATGTAAAATCGACACTTTGGCAAAATATTATGTTATGAAAACAAGCATCATGTTTTATTTTTGTAACCTGCATAGGTGACGTTATTGAATTGAATTGAAAGAAATATGTTTTCAAATGTTTTAATTAAGAATTAATTTTAAAAGTTTGCGAAGAAATGTTGAACTGAATATTTTATCAGATGGTTATCCGTCTAAGAGAGACGATTGTTAATGGTTATCCGTTTAAGAAAAACGATGATTATTGGTTGGATATCCGTCTAAGAGAGACGATGACTTAAGTTTGAAATCTATTACAGAGACATTTTTGAAGTTAATGTTTGGCATATTACACGAGGACGTGTAACTTGTCAGGATGGCCGTGTCGGAAGAATGAATCAAAGCCTATGATTCATTGACACCTGACAATTCTCAAAGCACCATAGTAGGCTTTGATTCATTGACACCTGATAAATGAATCATAGGCTTTGATGGTGCTTTGAGAATTGTCAGGTGTCAGCGCATTGTGTAGTTTACAACACTGCCGTGCAGCGTTTGCAGACTGACACCTGACTAATAAGTCAAAGCCTACTAGTTAGTTGCAATGTATTAACAGGTGCGTCAGTTGTAGCCCTGGTTGAGCATCTAAGCAACCTTAGCAACTAATGTTGAGAGCTGTCTTCAGGTCAGGTCCTATATAGAGGGGGGCCTCGGGCTAGAGAGCTCAGAGTACAACCTCCCCGGGAACTAGCCGTACAGTTCAAAATACAACTAAAAAAGTTAAAGTAGTGCAAAGTACAAAAAAAACAATAAAAAGACAACGAGTGATTTAAATAAAACGGGCTACGCCCCGACATATATATGCAAGTACAGTCGCGCGTTTGGTTTCGTGTTATTGTTTTTTTTTGTGCCCACAAAACCGATACACAATAAAAGAACCAGAGGCGGTCATCGTTTCTAAAGCCAGTTGTAGTGCTAAGCCTCATAAAAATAATGAAAGACGGTCACACAGAAGACTTGGAAGTTTGCAACGACAGCGAGCACACGTTTCGGGACAGACCTGCAGTCAGTTTGATTTTTTGCTTAAGCCATAAGAAATTAATTGTAACACTAATATCACTGCCAATAACCGAAACCGGAATATAAATAAAATACCACAAATGGGGGCTCACCCGGGAATGGCAGATTAAAAGTGAAACAATTAATTTTTGTTAGTGAATTTCACAAATTCGTTAAAACTTGTGAAATTCTGAGAAGGAAGGAGACAGCAAGCGTCACTTGCCTCGAGAAAACCGTTGTTTTAGTGAGTGGAAGCGAGATAGCTGCAGTAAAAGCGCGGTATCGGCGAGCGACAAAAAACTTGAAAATTCGACCGATGAGCGAGACAACAAGTGACAAGGCAGTAAGGCAACTGCAGAAGGAGTGAGAAAGCTGATCAGGAATGGGTTCTGGAATTTTCGCATTACATGACATTCGTGAGAAGTTTGGCCGAAGAAGGTACCAGGAAGGTGTTGGTGGCAAAAACTTTCGAGGCTGTGTTAACTGCTGGAGAAGTGTACAGTGGTTAGCCAGGGCTGGAGGCAACGAAGCTTGAATTCTACAGAGACTAGCGTTGAGTTCTAGGAGTGAACTGCGTTAGTGGTGGCGGTGGACATCTGGTGATAACGGCGTAAGCAACAGAAGCTGAGTTAGCTGCTGGAGAAGTGTACAGTGGTTAGCCAGGGTTGGAGGAAACGGAATTTGGAATTCTCCAGAAACTAGCGTTGAGTTCTAGGAGTGAACTGCGTTAGTGGTGGCGGAGAACAACAGAGACTAGCGTTGAGTTCTAGGAGTGAACTGCGTTAGTGGTGGCGGTGTGATCAACGATTGGCAGTGGCAACAACTTTAAGGTTGGCGATAAGTTTTGATATTGGATAGTGCAGGAGGAGGATTTCCGAAGGAATTTGGCTATAAGGCTATTAAACATCGAAAAGGACTACAAAGCAGAGCTACGTGGGACGAACGAGAGACAAGGAAAGAGTATGTTTATCAGATCTAGCGAAAACTGATAACAAATATCAAAGCTAGAAAACAGAACTAACATAGTATAAGAAGATTTGTACGTAATTTTAAGTCCTTGTAATTGAGATGGAGTTTGCAGACATTCTGGCTCTAAGCGTGGTTGCTTTGCAGTCTTGGTTTACTTTGAAAGATGTCGAAGACAGTGTTTCACAGTTTTCAGGTTCAGATATTCCTAACATTGCTCAATGTATTGAAGAACTAGAAGAATGTGCAGCCACGGTACAGTGGAATGAATTACAGTTGTTTGTCTATGGAAAGCAGTTATTTTGTGGGGCGGCAAAATCGTTCATAAGGAGTCAGAGAAATATTAAAAACTGGAGTTCTTTGATAGCAGCTCTTCGTGCTGAGTTTTGTGTAAAAATATCTTCAGATGCAGTCCATAAAAAGTTAAATCAGCGCCAACAGAAGAAAGGTGAAACTCCAAATGAATATTTATACGCATAGATGGAAATTGCGAAGCCGGTAAATGTAGATGAGGAAAGTCTGATAGAGTACTTCGTTAATGGTATTCCGGATACAAAATCCAACAAGATGATGTTATTCCAAGCTTGCAATATTTCAGAGTTAAAGTTTCAAATCGAAGTTTATAAGAAAGGACGTGATTTGTACAAGGCGACAAGCAGATTTGAAAGTATGGCAAGGTTTAAGAAAAGATTGTCCTAAGTTCGATCAAAAGTGTTTCAAGTGCGGTTAGCCAGGTCATCGTGCAGCTCAGTGTAATATCGAAGCACAGATTAAGCGAGAGAGGCAAGCAAATGTTGTTCAAAATGAGAAAGTTGAAGTTAGTTCGAGTACGTTTACTTTGTCTGGGTTAGAGCTAAAGAAGGTTAGCTATGGGAACATTGAATTTAAACGGCTTGTAGATACAGGAGCAGATATGTGCTTGATTCGTCGAAGTGTTTTTGGAAGCTAGGATTTAAACAACTAACAGGTCCTGGGAAGTGTTTGGTGGGAAAAGGAGATGCAAAGATTTTGACGTTTGGTAGTTTCTCTAAAATAGAGATCATCGACAAGATTAAGGTAGTAGATGAATTTCATGTAGTTCCCGATGAGGACATGGGGTTTGATGCTATTTTAGGAAGAACGATTCTTGGCAGTGTTGACATGAAGGTAACCAAAAATAGCACACAGTTTTTGATTAGTCAAGAGCAAAAAATTAGTAGAAGAAAAAACTGAATCAGTTGAGGATTGGATGAAGCAATTCGAAGATGTCTGCACAGTTTTTGAAGGGAAGGACGAAGTCGGTTTAGAGTTGTCTCATTTAAGTCAAGAGCAGGCTAAAGAGGTCGAAATGATAGTTCAGGGATATGAGCCAAAACGTAATCCTGATGCGAAGATCGAAATGAGAATTAATTTGAAAGATGATATTCCCGTATACCAACATGCAAGACGGTTGGCCTACTGTGATCAGGAGATTGTAGATAATCAGATACAGGAATGGCTTGAGGAAGGAGTTATTCGAGATAGTACATCGGTGTATGCATCACCAAAGTATTGGTAACAAAGTCAAACGGAGCTAAAAGGTTGTGCTGCGATTATAGAAAATTGAATGAGAAGATAATTCGAGATAATTTTCCGATAGTATTGATGGACAGTGTTATTGATCAATTGCAAGGAGGAAAAGATTATACTACACTGGACTTGAAAAATGGATATTTCCATGTACCAGTAGAAGCAAGTTCGCAAAAGTTCACTGCATTTGTTACGCAGAACAAAAAAACAAAAGAGATACCGTTTGGTATCTCAAACTCTGCAGCGGTTTTCACGAGATTCATGATGGCAGCAATGCAGGAGTTAATTCAGAAAGGCATAGCGATCGTGTATATGGATGACATCATCATCCCAAGCAAGGACTTAGAAGAGCGAATGTCAAAAATGAAATTAGTTTTGGAGGTTGCCGAGAAGAACGGATTACAGTTAAACGGGAAAAAGTGTCAGATTCTACAAAATCAAGTCAATTTTCTGGGTTACGTGATTAGTGAAGGGATGATAAAACCAAGTGAGGCGAAAATTTCAGCAGTACACAATTTTCCAAGACCGCGTGATAAGAAAGCAGTGCAAAGGTATCTCGGTTCAACATCGTATTATCGAAAATTCATTGAGGATATGCTTTAATGGCAAAGCCACTTTCCGATATGTTAAGGAAGGATAGTAAATTTGTGTTCAGCGAGATCGAAGAGGTAGCATTCCAACGATACCGACAGGTTTGGATATGAGAGTTCCAGAAGATGCAGAGCTAAGATAGCGTATTTTAAATTGCATAGTTGATGAGTTGAATGAGGAACGAAAGGAGATCCGAGAAAGGGCGATTGAAAATATTAAAGTCGTACAGGAGGAAAATCGTAAGTCCTATAATGCTAAACGGAAGATCGAAAGGAAATACGGAATAAACGATTTAGTAGCGATAAAGCGACCGCAGTACGGAGTAGGTTTGAAGCTCATATACGTTGTCGATGGGCCACGTGCTTTTAGTTTTCTTTGCAAGCAACAGTTACATGCGAGAAAGAGACAGGGACACGCGAGTGGCCAGTAAGAATGAGAGCAGACAATTCACCGTTTGATTTGGGGCGTGTGTGTGAGCTACGAGCATTCTCTCGCCATTTCTCTCTCACTCTTACGCACAGCTTTTTGTCTTTCCTTCATTCACACTGATTTGCAAGTACAGTCGCGCATGGAGTTTTGTGTTAGTTTTTTTTTTTTTTGTGCAAAAAAAAAAAGAGTTTTCAAAGTGCGTGTGTGAAAAAAAACAGTGATGTTTGTGTCACACATCCGATCGTGTGAGTGAGTATGAGTGTCGCTGACTCTCGTGTATGTGTGCGCTCACGACACGAATCGTAGAGATTGGCCTGAAAGTGTCAGTGTGTGACGATTACGTCACACATTTCCTCCAAGGCAGAAAATTTCTGGTTCACTCGTGACGTACATATGCGTGAAGAGGCGACTCATAGACATTGACACAATCGTATGGGTATTCGTATGGAAGGGTATATCACCTAGTTTACCACACACATGAGCAAAAGAAAACCATTTGTTTTTGTGCAAACTTGTATGATTATTTTTTTTTTGTATGTTGCGAAAGCAACGGAAGTTTTTAAAAAAAAATAAATAAATATATATATAACATGCACACCGGCATGCCATGCTAGGTGAGAAAATCGGCAGAGTCTCCGGTAGGGTTGCGACAGAATTATCAGCAGAGTCATCAACAGAGTTTTCGACAGGATTAATAATCTCATCAACAACGTATTCCAGAGAGAATTATTAATGAAGTCAGCTACTGAGTTGCCGACAGAGCTAACGATAGAGTCACCAACGGAACCATCGACAGAGCCATACCCGGAAATCAATTGAAAAAAAAAATAGGAATAAGGAAAAATATATATATAACACGCGCAGAGCCAGGTCACGCTAAGTAAGAATAGCGGCAGAGTCCCCGGCAGGGTTTCTACAGAATCATCAGCAGAGTCATCTACAGAGTTTTCGACAGGATTAATAATCTCACCAACAGAATATTTCAGGGAGAATTATTAATGGAGTCAGCTACTGAGTTACCGACAGAGCTAGCCATAGAGTCATCAACGGAGCCATCGACTGAGTCGCCTATGGAAATTAGTTTGATTAAGAAAAAAAAATTGTTTTTTTTTTTTACAACAGAACAGAAAATAGCTAAAGTTGCCAGAAGCAGATAGAACGAGTCTAGGTGCCTCTCAGAGAGCCTTTAGTAAGGTTGTAACCTACCGCATTATGAGTTGAATGGGACTTGGGCATGGGTAACCTAAAATCCACCCCAAAGCAGCAGCAGAAGTGACAGCAGCGGTAACAGCAGCAGAGGAAAAGAGACAGAAGAGTGACGCACAAGGAACTATTTAAAACCAAGCATATGCACTGGCAAAGGGAGTCAGTGTTTGTCTACTGGGCGAACTCCGATATCCTTTAGCTGCTTATCACTTATACTACGACTCCGAGTCTTTACTTACATGCTAGCAATGGGCGTTCATTGGATAAATCATCGTCGCAAAGCCGAGTTGGAAGTCCTTTGGGACGAATTCGGATTAGACACCGGTGGAATAGTGGAAGAACTAAGAAATCGGTTCCGATAGTTCGCCTCAAGGGAGGATCATCATCCTGAGGTATTGAATCTATGGTAGGCCGTACTACTGGGAGCTATGCCTCGATCGTGCAACGTATAACTAAATGGGGAATTGCCTTTAGCGGATCTACCGACCCTATCTATTTCATAGAGCAAATGGAGGCTCGAGCCGCGACTTACCGTTTGAGTTTGGAGACACTGCCTCCGATTATAGCCATCCTTTTGACCGGACGGGCCGAAAGCTGGTGGCAAACCAGCGGCTATCCGGAGATGATATGGGTCGATTTCAAGTCCGAATTCTTAGAGTTTTTTCTACCCCCACGCTATTTTGAGAAACTAGAGGATAGCATACGCGCTCGGAAGCAACGCCATCAGGAACCATACAAGGAGTATCTAGTAGACCTTCGGTTGATAATGAAGAGAGCTCATTACTCGACGTTACAGGAACTCGACAGGATGTACGAAAATCTTTTACCAGACTAAAAGCTGTATACCCGACGAAATGATTTCCAAACGTTACCCGGCTTAACCAAGTTGGTGGTAAATTATGAGACAATTCGATTGGAGCAAGGCAGCGAGGAATCAGCGCATTCTTGGAAAAGGAGCAACGCCGTTCAAAATAAACCCTTGGATCATATGCCTTCCAGCCTAAACGGGACTGCTATATGTCAACTCTCCGAAGCACTAATGGATACCAAAACAGCTTGCCGCAAATGTGCGGGAGCTGGTCACTTCGCACGAGAATGCCTGAAGCCCCGTGTACTGTTCTGTACTGTACTGGCAATGAGGACGAAGGGGGTACGTACCATCGAATGTTGCCGTCGTTCGGGAACGGGCCAAACCTCCGTCTCAATCTGGGCCAGACGGAGGGACCAGACCAGGACCTCAGCCCAGTAACCGTCAATAGAAAACCAATGGTAGCTACCTTGGATTCAGGAGCGAACAAGTGTTTCATAAACGAGGAAGTGGCTCTTCAGCACTTCGCTCCGTTCCTTCTGCGAGACATTCATACTAATATTAACCTTGCCGATAATACTCGAGCAGCAATCAAAAGTTCTCTTAGGGCAACCATCAGTCTCGGGGCCCAGAGCGTACATATGACCTTGTTAGCTATGCCATCGATGATGGATCCCCTTATTCAAGGAGTGGATTTCCTTCATATAAATCAACTGGATCCTGCAGAAACGTCCTCTATGCCCAAGGATACCTATGACTCTCAGCATAGCAACAAACAGTTTTGCCGCCTCCAACACCTGACGCTGTCCGTCAAAACCCATTCCGCCAGCCCGGCGGCAAAAAGGAACCGGTAACCCAGGTGGACGGCCGATTAGCCTCAGTAGAAGCTGAGACCCGTGGACTTAAAGTCAGGACAATCATCCAGTATGGAACAGGAGACACTAGAGCCGGAACTTCAAGCGGTTCTTGACGCGGAAATCACTAAGTTCGACGGGCTCAACGGCGTTACCCAAATAGCACAACATGTCATTGTATTGAAGCACGATCGACCCATGAAGCAGAGGTATTATCCCCGTAATCCGGCCCAACAACAAATTATCAATGAAACCGTAGACGCACTGCTGAAGGAGGACCGTATTGACCCATCCAAAAGCCCTCACAGTGCACCAATCGTGTTAGGTAAGAAAACCGGTGACACTCGCATGTGTATAGACTTTCGACAACTGAACGCTCAGTCAGTACGTGACGCATACCCCTTGCCTCATATACACCATATCCTAGAGAAATTTAAGGAACGCGAAGTACATTTCTACTCTAGATTTAAAGAGCGGATATTGGCAAATACCCTTATAGGTCAAAAGTAGAGAGTGTACAGCCTTCACAGTGCCCGGACGCGGGTTATTCCATTGGAAAGTCATGCCCTTCAACCGAGACAAATGTCGTTTCTTCAAAAAACGGATCCAATTTCTAGGCTACGTTGTCAGCGTGGATGGTATCCATACCGACCCTGAAAAGGTAGCAGCTATCCGTAACCTTAAGCCACCAACCAATGTCAAGGAGTTACGTCGATGTGTCGGTATCGCCTCTTGGTATTGTCGGTATTGTACAACCTCTCACAAGTTTGTTAAAGTAAGGTTTGAGTGGGTTTTGGATCGTAGAGCAACAACATTCGTTCGATGCACTCAACACGTCTCACCACTGCCCCTGTCCTAGCTTGCCAGATTTCGCTGTAAAGTTTTGCTTACAGACTGATGCCAGCGATGTTGGCCTCGGCGCAATGCTCACTCAGAGTATCGACGGTGCAGAAAGAGTCATTGCTTACGCTAGTCGACGTCTCTTGAAGGCGGAAGAAAACTACTCGACTACTGAGAAAGAATGCCTAGCAATAGTCTGGGCCATCAGGAAATATCGTTGCTATTTGGAAGGCTATTGCTTCGACGTGATAACGGACCATTTGGCTCTCAAATGGCTAAACTCGATAGAAAATCCCATCGGGCGTGTGGCCAGATGGGAGCTGGAGTTGCAACAATACGAGTTCGAGGTACATTATAGACGAGGTAAGCTGAACGTGATTGCCGATGCCTTATCGCGTCAACCTTTGGATGTTCTCCAGTGGGCACAACTAGTAGAATCGGAGTGCAAATGGTGGCTAAAGATGCGGCAGCACGTCACGGAGCACCTTGCGGACTTCTCAGACTATACCGATGACCACGATTCTACATCTTGGAAACTATGCGTTCCCCTAGAATTTCGAGACCAAGTACTAAAGGAATGTCACAATGTGGTGACGGCTGGCCACTTGTTAATCAGGAAAACCACTTTGCGAGTGACCCAAAGTTAGATGCTGACTCGTCTGCTCGCAGTTTAAACCAAGTCAAGTCGCGAAGTCGTTCGATACCGTGTGTACTGACTTTATCGGGCCTTTGCAGCGTTCTAAGCAAGTTAATACGATGTTACTAGTTTTCTTGGAAATAGTAAATGGGTCGAGATGGTACCACTTCGTAAGGCCACTTCAGCCGCTCTGAAGAAGGCATTTCGAAAAAGGATCGGGGCCCGATTCGGCAATCCTCGCACCCTCGTGAGCGATAACGGTACCCAGTTCACTAGAAAGCTTTTCAAAAACTCCTGCAAAACGTTCGGAATTATACTCCAGCATACCGCCCCCTATTCTCCACAGCAGAATCCTACCGAGCGCGCAAATCGAACCATCAAGACCACAATACCTGGAGAATGGGCAAAACACTTGGGATCAATGGCTTCCAGAAATAACACTAGCGATCAACTCAAGCGTCAACGACACCACCGGATTCAGTCCAGCCTACATCTTATTAGATCGGGAACTCCGTATACCCGGCGCTCTTTATGACCAAGTAACGGATGTCACCGGTAACGAACCCCCTAGCCCTGAAGAGCGCATCCGACGAATGGAAGATATTTTCAAGCTCGTACATGAGAATCAACTGAACGCGACCCAGACCATCGGGAGCATGATCATGCTCAAGCAACATGTGCTGTCTAATGCCAACGAAGGGTTCAATGCCAAACTGGCGCCTAAGTATAAAGGCCCGTCTAAAATAATCAAGTTTCTTTCCAGCAACTTCGTTAGACTACAAGAAGCCCAGGGGCGTGAACGACGTACCGCCGGTCTGGCTGACTTAAAGGCCTTCAATGGTGACGACCGCGAACCACCAGAACTCGGTCTTTCTGAAGACATCGGCCTCGGGACACCTCGTACACACGGCCCGCACGAGGCCACTGATTGAAGATCTTTCAAGGGGGACCACTTGTTGGTGGTTGCGCTTGCCCAACGTCCCCCTCCCTTCTATAGAGGGGTTCTTCGCACCGATGCTAGACAAGAATTATCTAAAACATTGTATCTTAGTTTTAATCATAGCATTTTTGTAAACCGCACTCATAGGGCCCCGTTAGTACACTCAGAATGCAGGGTAGTTTTAACGCACTTTATATTTCACAGTATGTCACAGCAAAGAGAAGATCGCGCGGCAGACATAGCCCGGATCCTCGAAGAGATGATAGCCGTATGGGAAAGGGAACACGGCCCTGTCATGCCCGTCCCCCCACAGGCGATAGTCCACCGGAAGACCCTGTCCGGCTTTGCCGCGTAGAGTTGGCCCCGACGGACATACCTATCGAGCGACCATCAGGGAGCAAGGATCACCAGAGCGACCGAAAACCACCCGACGAGGCTCAACGAGCTGCAGATTCTGCCCGATCGCAGCGCGCCGTGATCTTGTCGGTGGTCAAACTCCCTTCTTTGACACAAGACATTGGACCCTCGGAGTCTGCCGGCCCCCTTCATATAGAGGATCCGACGATATCCAACGACCCCGTGGGGCAAGACTGGAGAGACGTCAATCTCCAGGAGTCGTGGAAGCAGCCATGCCGGACACCCCTCTGCGGCCCTTGGTCCGCTGGTCCTTCGGCTCCACTCAAATGGTTAAGTGGCCGAGGAGAAGGGAAGGGAAAGGGTATACGTAGAGTTATTCTCCTGCAGACGAAGTCCGTCGCTGGTCTCTAGGATCAGTCACTGAAGTTAAGGAGGCAACGGATCTTGGCCAAGCGGGCTTCGCTTGGCAGACGAGATCAGTCGTTGCAGTTCCTCTTCACCATCCCTTTCCCATAACCACACTAACATTCCCTTTCCCGCTTCCCTTTCCCGTCCAAGAGGCAACGGATCTTGGCCAAGCGGGCTTCGCTTGGCAGACAGGATCAGTCGTGGACTCTCCTCCTACTCCTTTCCCCTTCCCTTTTCCCCCCTCCAGGTGTTCTCAGTCCCCAATCCTAATACTCATCAAGGTCTCCAGATCAAATAAATGTTCTGTAGACTGGACTCTGGGACTGAGAATTGTACCCCAGCCAGAGCTTCCTTACAGCCTCATAAAAATAATGAAAGACGACTTGGAAGTTTGCACGTTTCGGGACAGACCTGCAGTCAGTTTGATTTTTTGCTTAAGCCACAAGAAATTAATTGTAACACTAATATCATTGCCAATAACCGAAACCGGAATATAAATAGAATACCACATTCATAAATTAGTTCTTAAGACGCTTAGTTTCAATAAAGATCGTTTTTGAGTCTCACCAATCCATATTTTTTTTAATTAGTAAAAGAATTGTATTTATAACTATATATATCCGTCCATATTTATCCATAAATATTTATATATAATTTTTTCCGGCGACTATTTGCCCATATATATATATATCCCTCCATATTTATATATAAAAATATCCATAAATTTTTTGCAGCCATTATTTTGCCCACATATATATATATATATACGGCTCCGTGGACATACTTTGGGGTAGGGTAGGGTCGTCCCCAGAGTATGTCAACGGAGCCGTCCAATACTGCGCCGAAGCCCTAACAGTCTCTGGTCTCCCTCTGTAACTAAGGAGAAGTTTCGGCCTCCGAAGACTCCGGGTACCGCGAAGCGTACGGACATTTCGCGCAAGTCCCCGTCTGCTCGCAGCCTCAACGAATCCCCAAAGTCCCGTCCGTCCTCGTCCAGCCTACCTAAGGTTGGCAGGTTCTCGGGTAAAGACTCTACGCTTTATGTAAACCCATTTTTAAATTGTTTTCATTGTCTGACGAATCTTCCTCTTTTTCATCTATTTGGAAGGAGTCGTATATCATTTCTTTGCATAAAAATGACAAAATGGCACGAAGCCTTTAACTATAGGGGTATTTAAAAATTTTCCGCTTTTCCGAATGCTTAATTCACCATTTCAACATGGGTTTGTGAAACGTAAATCTACAACCACTAACCTTTAAAATGCTAAACAAACTGATGACATATACACTGACTTCAGCAAAGCCTTTGATTCTGTGAATCATACCCTATTACTTTCAAAACTGAACGATATTGGGTTTCCACCCCTTTTCCTTTCTTGGGCTCGAGAATATTTAACAAAGAGAAAACAGAATGTACTTTTTAAGTCTTCTTTTCCAATACCATTCCTGTGACATCTGGTGTACCTTAAGGTAATCATCTTGGCTCTCTGCTTTTCACATTATTCATTAACGATCTTCCATCACTTAGTATTCATTCGCGTGTTTGTGTATTAAGCTGGGATCGCAATGTCAATTTGCCTTCGTATTCTAGTAGAATTCTTTTAGCGATACTCTCTCGTGGGAGCTTCATGGCTTCTGTGACGCGTCTAAGAAAGTGTACGGAACAGACCTATATGTGCGGGTTAGGTATCGCGATCAAGTAAGCGTCCAATTATTAACGGCTAAGATCCGTGTAGCCCCGGTCAAAACAATCTCGCTGCCTCGTCAGCTGAGGCAAGTGCGAGTCCAGTGACACACCACCGCGACCACTCTACTTGATGACATTAGCGAACGGTTATAGGGCATTGAGTCAGCGCATACATGCTACGCTTCGCCGCCAAAAACAAATTGATAAATCAAATTAAAATAGGAACGATTTTGAATTAAATACACAGTATAAACAAGCCCATTTAGTTAGATCGAATACGACAACAATGAAATTACCCAAGTTGACAACAAATATTATATTGAAACAAACCGAGGTAAACAAACCACACACTACAAATCGAAATTAAAAAAGAAAAAGAAAACTTATCAAAGTAAATATACTAATTAATTTCAGAGATCCCAACATTACTATTTCTACTCTTATCAATGGTACACTCGACGCATAATCAACGCATTGAAATAATCATATAAAGGCACCTAACGGATATATTGTATTTAAAACAGGAACCATCGATTTACCCTAAGATTTCGAATATTATTATTTAACTGTAAATTTAACCAACTTACAAACCAATAACAACAACTTGGTTGAGCAGACAGAACCATATAAGAACACAGTCCACATTCAGTATTTGGTCGAAAAATTAAATCGCGAAATGAAATAAATATCTTATCGGCACCTTAGACCAATACGATAAAAGAAGAAATTGAACAAAAAATTGATAGTCTATCAGCAAAATAATGAACTTAATAATATCATTGAAGTAGTCAACAAAAATATAGAACTCCTAAATAACCTTACTATTCAACAGGATGCAGACAAAAAATTAAATATACTAATGTTCAACTTAGAGCATTTTACAGAATACATAGAAGACATAAAGTTAGGACAAGACTAGGAATATTTAATCTAAAACTTTTAAACCATCAAGACATATTTAACATAAATACAAAAAAACTTTTAAACAAAAGAATATCTACTTGTTTAAAATCAGACACAAATGAAATATTAATAATTTCGCATATACCTAGACAAATATCCAGATGAAAATAATAACACTTTAACAGAAAACATTTAAGAAACTCACTATATTCAAAATAATAAAATTTATGCAAAATCAATAAAAAAACAAGAAATAAATGAGTGTATAGTTGGCATTATTACACAAAAAACCAACAGAATGCAAATACATAAAGATGTTCAAAACAAATTCAATTACAAAATTCAAAACAAATTCAATTCAATATTATCGTAACTTGGAACTTACCCAAGACAAATTTAAAACAAAATTGTAACCATTGTGTTATAAAACCAGAGGACCGGGGCTAACTTCGACCGCGTCAAAGTTGGGTATACAAACTTTTTATCTACAAAGGCTTATGTTTGCGAAAGAATGGCCTACAATTATAGGAAATAACTAAAATAAAAGTAACGCAGTTATTTACAAAAGTCACTGTTCTCGACCGATCGTTCCTATGGGAGCTATATGATATACTCACCCGATCTTGATCGAATTTGGCAGTCATTAACAGATATATTAAACTAACAAATGTTGAATTTGAAAGCAATCGCGTTAAAAGTAACGAAGTTATTTACAAAAGTCACTGTTTTCGACCGATCGTTTCTATGGGAGCTATATGATATAGTCACCCGATCTTTATCAAATTCGACACAGTCATTAACAGATATATTAAACTAACAAATGTTTAATTTGAAAGCAATCGCGTTAAAAGTAACGCGCAGTTATTTACAAAAGTCATTAACAGATATATTAAACTAACAAATGTTTAATTCGAAAGCAATCGCGTTAAAAGTAACGAAGTTATTTACAAAAGTCACTGTTTTCGACCGATCGTTTCTATGGGAGCTATAATGATATAGTCACCCGATCTTGATCAAATTTGGCACAGTCGTTTATAAGCGTAATAAACTTTCTTATATTAAGTTTCACGATAATAGCATAGAAAATAACGAAGTTATTGAGAAAAGTCACTGTTCGTGACTTTGGGGTTTGTATTGGAGCTATATGATATAGTGGTGCGATCCGGCGTTGATCCAGACGGACGGACGGACGGACGGACATGGCTTTTGAACTCGTCTCGTCGTGCTGATCAAGAATATATATACTTTGTATGGTCGGAGATGCTTCGTTCTATGCGTTGCACACTTCTGACCAAAATTAATATACCCTTTTTTTCAAGGGTATAAATGTAGGAATTTGTTTTATTCACTATATTTATTTGTAGTATTTTAGTTTATTTTAATGTAAAACTATTTATTTGATTATTTTTATTAGATTTAGTTGGAAATTAGACGTCTTTACTGCTTCGCGTCGTTTCGTCTTTCGTCTTTTTTGCAACCGCTCTCGCTCGTCTCTTCGGTTCGACTGCCCGTATTTAGCTCAATTCGCCTTGCTCAGCAGAGTTGCCAGACCCAATCCCACAACTCGGCCATCCTAGTACGCATTCGCCTCGAATGCATCCTGGTCGTCTATGTCACAGGGAACCCACGGCTTCATATAGGCAGCGCAAGTCGTAGTTCGCCTAGGACCATCGTTGAACAATGTATCTTTGACCACGTCATATGTATCTCTGGCCTTTACCATGGTAATGCGGTACGGACCTAAATATTTGGGCTTCAGCTTCAAACCGCCTCCAAGTTGGGTTCTTTTAATAGCTACCATATGGAAGCAGGTCTGCGACGTAAGTTGTAGGTCTTCTTATTTTCTTCTTACATACGAAGGATCTGCTGCTTCGCTATATTCCGTAGATCATCTCTGTTGTCGTTAAAAATCTGAATCATCTCATCGGGAATTATTTCTTTCAGCTTAAGGTCGTCTTTTGTGTGCATCTTTGTACCAACGGCGTTGAATTTGTGCTTCTGCTGTACGTTGAATTAATCGTTTGTTGCACTTTGCTGACAAACTTATACCATTTGCTAGGGTGTTCTTTCGAAATCTTAGACAACACGGATATAATAACAGAGTTAAGGCGTTCGACTTGTCCGACTTGTGTAAGACCAGTCGTAACTGCGTGAAGTTCGATATTTTCTGCCTTGCAATACTCTTTCAACTCTTCAGAAGTAAACGCAGAACCTCTAACAGAAATAATTTGAACTGGATTTTCAAAAATTAAACTTTGTTGTTGTAGTCTTGTGATTACTTCCTTCGTAGATGTCGTTTTCGTCGGGTACAACCAGCAAAATTTTGTAAAGCCATCGATAACTGCAAGAATGTGCTTATACTGGTTGTGAGTTGACTCTAAGGGTCCAAGAAAATCGATGTGGAACGTCTGAAAGGGCAGTTCTTTTTTCGGTAGTGGATGCAGTTCTCCTTCTTTTTTACCAAGCTTTCGATTAAGTGTTATACATGGAATGCAGCATCTTATTTGGTGTTGTATTTTTTCATCTAATTTTGGGATATAATACTCCTTTGCAATTATTTCCTTCGTCTTTTTCACAGAAAAGTGACCTCTTTCGTGAGCATGTTTAATAATTTCCCGTTGCAGAGTAGAGGGAACTACAATTAGTTCTTCATCATCAACCAACTTATAAACTATGAAAGCTTTCATTAAATTGTTGATATGAGAAGTTTTCTGAGCAAGAATATCGATTATGGCCTTCAATTGGTCGTCTTGTGCTTGGACATTCTTTAATTTACTGTGTATGTAATCTTCTGAAATAATCATAACAGGGTAGCGACTAAGCGCATCCGCATGACGTATATCAAAATCAAATTCTTGGATCTCAAGAATCCATCGTGCGACCTCTAGTGCACACATCTTTTTTATCCATCGTCTTTGCAAACGCATTACAATCGCTTATGACTTTAAAATGCATACCTAGAAGGTAAACTCGGAACTTACGAAATGCTTCAACTACCGCCAAAATCTCTAATTCGTAGCTAGTGAATTTTTTTTTTTTCCGCTTCAGTCGTCTTTTTGCTCATGTAGTATACAGGGTGCAATTCTTTATCATCAGGTAACTTTTGTAATAAAATTGCTCTGAAGCCATCAATCGATGCGTCTGTATGTACTTCTGTTTCAAACTTGGGGTTAAATATTTGCAAAACAGGTTTCTGTGTTATCAATTCTTTTAGCAAATTAAAAGATTTTATAAGACTCTCGTTGAATCTAAAAATTGCATCGTTTTTTAATAAATCAGTAAGAGGCTTGTCTATAATCGAAAAATCTGCAATGAACTTGCGAAAATAACCAAACAGGCCAAGAAAACTTTGGAGCTGCTTTTTGATTCATCGGCATAGGAAATTTTTTTACAGCTTTGGTTTTTGCTACTGAGATACATATCTTCTATATTCTTTATAGTATGCCCAAAAAATTCTATTTCTCTCTTCAAAAAGCAACATTTCTTTAAGTTAATGACTAAACCATATTCTTCACATCGCTTCAAAACATTTCTCAGATTGGAGACGGCTTCTTCTTCAGTTTTACCAGGGATTATAATGTCGTCGACGTATGGAATAGCCGTACCAGCGCGGGTTAAATTACGAAAAATGGCATTAACGTGTCTGTGAAAAACCCAAGGGGAGTTCGTCAATCCAAAAGGAACTTTTAAAAACTGATACTGTCCGTTGTGTGTAACGAATGAGGTGAATCTTCGACTCTCTTTTTCAACATCTACATGGAAAAATCCATTCTTTAAATCGATTGTGCTGAAAACCGTTGCTCCTTGTAGCCGATCCATTTGATCTTCAATCAGAGGTAATGGAAAATGGTCTTTTACTATTACCTTGTTTATTCTTCTATAGTCAATGCACAGCCGTGGAGTGCCATCGCGTTTTTTTACTAATACGACCGGACTGCTGAATTCAGACTCGGATTGTTCTATTATTTCGTTTTTCAGCCACTGATCGACTTGGTCATCGATTATGCACCGTTCAGCAAAAGCCAATCTGCCTGGTCTCGAATAAATTGGACTATCGTCTTTTAAAAGAATACGCATTTCAACATTTGTCGATTTTAACTTTTCCTGCTAATAGTTTTTGATAAGTTCGTTCACTTCGCACTTTGTACTTTTCGATGCATTTGAGTCAATGTCAATTTCGTCGTTTTCGAACTTCATTCCGTTTCATCATTATATTTCCCGATTTGTACGCCATCACGCCATCTAGGAATTCAGATGATACCACTAAAAAAACCAAATCAAACTGTTCTTGGCTTACAGAAAGCCTTCCCGTAAACGAACCGATAGGTACCACTCTCTTTTTATCTCCGAAACCGTATAGAACTTTATCAACTTTAGCCAGCTTAGGTTTTTTCAAACGATTATAAATTAATTCGGTTACGAAATTATATTTGCTACCAGTATCAAGCAAGGCTATACACTTTTCATTGTTGATTGACACTTCTTTACACATAAACATATGATCAGCTGATATTTTATTAGTATTACGAACGTCTGTGCTATTTTCAGGCTTTTTATTTGGACAGTCTTTTGCTATGTGACCAAAATTATTGCAACCAAAACACTTTCTTCCTTTACTCTTATTGTCACAATTCTCAGATATATGTCCTTTTTGCCCACAGTTATAGCATTTTATACCACTTTCTTTATTTTTGAGGTTATTAGCATTGTACAATATTGCTTTGTTCATACTTAAGTCATTAATTCCGTCAATTACATACTGCATAAAAGCACTGTTCTCTATATTACCCCGTGATGCCATCTCTTTCATTTTCAACAAATATTATTGAACACTTTAACCTTTGTTTATTTTCCGTTCTGACAATTGCTTATGTAACTCCGCACTATTTATTACTGTTGTAAACTCATTTAAAAGTGATTCTTTCAATGTCGACCAATTTTTAATTCCGCGTTCACTCAGAATAAACATTTTAGCAAGTCCTTTAATAGCTCTTTTAGCAAAAAACAAATTTTTGTAAACTATCCCATTGCATAAAAGTCAGCCATGTCTTCGAAATCCTCAATCCATACTTCAACTGATAAAGTTTCATCGCCATGGAAAGGTCGTAAAGAGTCCTCAACGTCCCGAAAACTCAAAGCGAACCTCGGTGGTGGCATGTTGACATTCACTGCATTTTGCGTATTAATATTGTTGGCCACGACTGTAGAGTTTGCCCTATTCGTTTTGTTTCGCATATTTTTGTTTGTTGCAGCTGTTCTAAAATTCGTTTCGTCGCTCACTACCGACAACATTTCGTCTTCGTCTTGCATATTGCCTACATCGCCATCGCTTTCGCTCTCATCGTCGTCATCTTCGTTTTGATCATTTTCTGTGTCAAGGTCAGCTAGCAAATTTCCAGCTTGCAAATTGCGAAATAAATGGGAAGTTAGATTCGATTTATCATGCGATAAACCCAAAACGTTACAAATAATCACTAGATCGTTATTTGTTAAGTTCTTTTCCACATAAGACACTTTACTTTTACATAAATCGCTGTTGCAATCAAAATCAAACCCTTCAAACATTCTCAATCTTTGGCGATCGCCTTCGTAAATAAACTTGTGAAACAATGTAATATTAGATTTCTTTTCAGTTTTCAGTGCCTCTTGCACATTCCCAAAGTCTTCAAGTTTGCTCATAGTTCTTTCTCTTACGCACACACACTAATATATATGTATATATACGTCGTTTGCCACGTCACCACAGTTATCGTCGTATTCAAACACTTTCTCGTCGTTCGTTGAAAATTTTTTACCGTTTATTTGCCGCTTTTTCGTCGTAATCCGCCACTTTTTCGTCGTTTGATGCTAATTCTTATTCGTTTTCGCGCTGTTTTTTTTCTCGTCGTTTGATTCCACTGTTGCGTCGTTTTGTGTAAGTTTGTCTCTTTCTCACTCACTACTTTTTTATTTCTTTATAAGTTGAGCCATGCCTTCTTTGTAGGTTGAGTCATGCCTATTTAGTAGGTTGAGCCCCCCATATTTGTAGGAATTTGTTTTATTCACTATTCACTATTTGTAGTATTTTAGTTTATTTTAATGTAAAACTATTTATTTGATTATTTTTATTAGATTTAGTTGGAAATAAGTCGTCTTTACTGCTTCGCGTCGTTTCGTCTTTCGTCTTTTTTGCAACCGCTCTCGCTCGTCTCTTCGGTTCGACTGCCCGTCTTTAGCTCAATTTGCCTCGCTCAGCAGAGTTGCCAGACCCAATCC
>NW_027173342.1:0-945 GCF_018151085.1 Drosophila tropicalis
TCACGCCACCGGGTGATCAGCAGTGAGCGGCGAAGAGCAGTGAGCGGTGAGGAGTGAGGAGGGTTTTTTGATCCCTCGGCATCTACGGTCACACCAGGAGGAGTGACTCGGTTTCAATGGGCACCGCCATTATTCTGAATCAGGCTTTCCCCCGAACACCCGTTCTTTTGCCTTTACGATTTGTCAATTTTTTCAGCGAACTTTTTTCGTGTGTCGGGCTCTCTGTGAATATTTAATAAAACATAAGTTGATTTAACCGAAGTTTTCGCGCGTTTTTAATTCACCACCGCTCACCATACCTAGAAGAAATTGGCACCCGCCAACTACTTGTATTTGATTTGGATCCTTCCGCCCCTCCCCGAACATTGGTCCTTCGAGCCGGATCTCCTTCCGCTCCTCCAGCTTGCATCGGCGGAATTCCTGATAAGTACAAAATTTCATTATTCAAATTCATTTATATACTACTAAAAGTGTGAGGTATTCCCGCTTCTCCATAGCGACCTACACACTTTTACATATTATATGTACATACCTGACCTGTTTCAAGGTTACATGGTAGTTCCTAATCCTTAGCGTGATTGTCCAACGTTCTCGTTTTACATTCCACGGTTATCCTTTTTAAGTTTATGTTTTCCCTCGCACTCGTCCAAATCCACCTCTTTTTTTTACAAATGCATTCACATGTACATGTATGTAATTTCCACAGCTGTTTGCCAAATCCGCGTAAAAGTTTAAAAAAACAAAAAAAAAATTATTAAAGTGTTATAAAAACTAGGACAAAATAATAATCAAAGTGTTCACCGCGTTTTCTTTATGTGTTGGAATAATTACTTTTAATGCCAAACTTATTTCCGCACGCGCGTATCTACGTACATACATACATCATCACCTGTTGATGTACGCGCATATGTACATATCCATATACATATAATTCCCGGACTCGAT